>NW_023494791.1:48077005-48134505 GCF_904425465.1 Colossoma macropomum
ATGGGTTTGTCTCGGGCACATGAGATAGAAATGAAACACTGGCTCATAAATTTCATTTCTCATTACAGCAACATGCAGCGCACTTGTAACACACACACACACACACACACACACACACACACACACACACACACACACACACACAGAGAGAGGAGACCTTCACCACGAAAATAAACTCAGAACAAGAACACATACATTAAAGCAGGACACATATTAGGACTGGACGGATGTAAACATTTTGCTGTCGATACCGAAGGGGAACATTTCTATCAGCTCATATTGAATATATTTGTATATTCATATTTAGGAATGGGATTCATATTAAAGGGGATCTGTTGTGCTTTCCCAGGTTTTTTCCAGGTTTTTCCCAACTCTTTCCCACAAAACCCACTTTTCTCAGCTGCCTGAAACGCCTCGTTGGAATTCCAGCCCTTTTCCTTTGTTACACTATGACTCAATCTCCTAACACAGTCCTTACTGCCCGCCTACCGGCGAGCTCGGCCCTCTCACACAGTGCACAGCGGCTACTGGAGGAGGAAGAGTGTGTTCGTGTGGAGAAGACGCTGACCGGACTTTCAGGATCCATTTTGGATCAAACTGATCCGGCAGAACCGACGCCGCTGGAGAAACAGCCACAGCAGAGTTTACAGCTGCTCAGGAGAGAAGGGTCTGTCTGCAGACTGCAGGACAGGGGCGGAACGTGAGGGGCAGAGCCGCTCTGGAGGTCGACCGATCAGAACAGAGTGGGCGAACTGACCAATCAGAGCACACTGGGCTCATCGGGAGGCGGGGCTTAAAGACACAGGAGCTCTAACAGAGCGTTTCAGACAGAGGGTGAATAGAGATGAACAGTATGAGAAAAATAATGTGTTTTTAGAACATTGAAGGTGTAAATCTGTACTAGTAGAGCCTAAAAATTAAATTATGAACATTGAAAATGAGCAGAATAGGTCCTATTTAATTTTATAGTCCAGTAGTTTGGTTAAACAGTGCTGTACTGACTGATATGACACTAAAACTACTAGTTCTGGTCTGGAACGTTGCACACTGTTTGCGTTTCATGGCCTCAGCTGCTGCACATAGCAGATTATTAGGCTTTTTGCATTACGCAGCAGATTTTGTGATTATATAAAGTTATCTGGTTTAATTTGCTAGCATAAGCTAATTGTGAACCTAACTTGATTCAGTGGCATGAGTATGTATGAGGTTTGGATGCATTTTATGTATTTTTACTTTTACGATGAAGGTGTTTTTGTTCAGATTCACCAGTTCAGTCTGTCATACAGTTAATGAGCGAGTGTTTCATACTGGGTTCAAGCTTTGTCCTGTCATCAGGCGTCCTCATATATTGGGAGATTGTGAGTTTGAATCCCAGTCATGGGTCAACAGTATCAGCTAACCAATATATTGGTCAGACCTTACAATATACACACTGCACAAACATGATTTAAGCCGCTTTGAATTCAATTCAATTCAATTCAACTTTATTGTCATTATACTGAAACAGGGTTGTACAGTACAACGAAACACTTTTAGGCTAGATCTCCAGTGCAATTACAGACAACATAGTGCAAGACAGGACATAGTGCAAGACAGGACATAGTGCAGGGACATAGAACAATAAATACAGAAAATAAATACAAGTATATACATTGCAGTAGGTGTGCTGGTACTTTAACATGCGAAACATTTCCTCCTGTATGGCTCCCTACTTAAACTTTAGATGTCTACTATTGTTATTATTAGTATTGTTGTTGATTTGCTATATTATTTAAATCTATTTACATAACTACATACATATTTACATATGTAATTAATGAGAATCTACACTTCCCACACATTTTCCTCACTTGTTTCAATGAGATACGAGCCAGAAACAATTTATATTCAAATAAATTACTACCACCTCTGTTGTAAACAAGCCAACCTGCTCCTACAGCTGTGCTGCAGTAAAGCGAGATTTTCCAGTTTAAAGTCTAAGAGAACCTCCTTCTGATGACGCATCCTGAAGGTGGGAGGAACGTCTGGAAAGCTGCAGCTGCTCTGGGGTGAATTTTTGCTAGTTTGTTTGTGTTTATTAGCCTACAGATCAGTGGCTAGCTGTCAGGATTTGTTGGCACCACAGGGATTCCCAAAGGTTGTATGATGCTTTTGGATAATGCATGCTGGGTATTGTAGTGGGAGATGAAATAAAACGGAGAATTCTGTCAAACTGATTAGTTTGTGGGATTATAATTCACAGTAAAACACAATAAATAACACAATAAATAATGTGTTAAACTCGAGTTTTAGGCCGGAACGCCCCGTTTCGCGGGACACTCTGTAATTGAGATATTTTGTCCCAACAAAGATATAAATACATGTACACACACATACAATCAGATCATAGCATGCGAGCACACACACACACACACACGTCCCACAGAACAGCCAACATAACATCATGCTAAATTAGATCAAAGCAGCGTACAGATTAACCTTGACCTCTGAAGGCCTTCTCACTGACCAAACAACATCAGAAAGCATGAAATAAAGTGCACGCACAGACACACACACACACACACACACACACACGCACAGACACACACACACACAAACACACGCACACACAAACACACGCACACACACACACACACAGTGAAACACTGCTTGATGCTGTTAAACAGAGCTTCATTGGTTCTATGGATGAAGATCAGAGTTGAATTTAATTTAAAAGGATCTTCATCGCCCCCTACAGGCATATCAGCTACACACCAGTAACAGTTTATGAGCAGCACAGACAGACGCACGTTCTGAAAAAAATGCCTTGATCTAAATTTGATGATTCAAATTCATTATGATTCAGTTATATTATACTGATTAGAATAATATTCAATAAAGTTTCCATTTTTGGCCAAAATGCTTATTGTTTTTATTGTCTATATTTCAGTATTGTGTATGTAGTTCCTCCCATCACATTTGTGTGTATCTGAGTGTATTTTTTTAAATAATTCAGAGCCTTGCCAACCTATTCAAAATGAACCAGATCAAATGACAGTGAAATCTGAGATGCAGTGGTGCAGCGAATCATTTAATAAAGAATCGTAACCGAATTGAATCAACTCACAGTTGCCTTGAATGGAATTGTAGGGCAGATATTTACAGCCCTATCTGCGGTATGTTTCCTAGGTAAGGTAAAACCGTGTGTGTGTGTGCGTGGGTGAGTGTGGGTGAGTGTGTGTTACCGGGTTCTGGAAGCAGCAGTAGAGCTTTGTGAGGTACGGATGAGAGCAAGCGAGGGACAGCACTCGTTTTTCTGTCATTGTGCACTCCACATCATCGTCCTGCAGAATGATGTCCTTTTTCAGCACTTTTATGGCGAAAACTTGATCAGAGCTGTTCAGACGCGCCAGCATCACCTATATAAACACACACACACACACACACACACACACACACACACACACACACACGTATGTTCAGAGAAAGTAACATAAGTATAATAATCATAGTAACAAACGTAATCAAAACAACTGGAAAAGTTCATTTCCTGAAGAAACCGCAGAGCAACAGTGCAGCTTAAGCAGTTCCCTGGGGTTACTAGAGTGTTGCTATGGTATTTTAGGCAGTTGCCTTGGCACTGCTAAGCGGTTGCTAAGGGATCCATAGTGGTTGCTAGGGTGTTATCTAGCATTTGCCACAGGGTGTGGCTCGGCAGTTGCTATGTTGTCCCAGGTGGTTGCTAAGTTGTTGTTAGGGTGGCAACTATGGTATCTCTGGTGGTTGCCAGGATGCTGCTGCGTGGCTGCTACGGTATTGAAGGTGATCGTTAGGATACTGCTAGGTGGCTACTAAGGTGTCTCTCATGGTGGCTGGTAGGTTGGGAGGCTATGATATCCGAGATGGTTTCTAGGGTGTTTCTACAGTACTTGTATTATGGTGGCATAAGAGGGGTGTGAAAACATTTTCTTGAACATTCCTCTAAAAACAGTTCTGCTATAAAACTAAAAAAGCCATGAAAAGGTCAGTTTCGAACGCAGACCGATTTCAGAACGTCTCTCATATACACACACCTTCCCGAAGCTGCCTTTGCCGAGGACCTGCAGGAAGGTGAAGTCCTCCATGCCCAGAATCCGGCCCCGCTCTTTGTTTGAAGCTTCAGATTCTCTCTTCACGCTCATATTGCGCGAGTGCGCTTCCAGAGCTGCTGGAGTCTGTACACACACAAAGACAATAAAAATATTAATAATACAGTGGATGATCAGTTTTGGGGACACCTTGCCTTCTTTTTCCAAGCGAGGTTTGATTTTCACTGTCACTTAACAATAAAGCAAAAAACAAAAAAGGTTTAGTTCATCATAAAGCAGCTCAGTGCTGTTTTGAATATATATCAGCTTCATGTTTATCAGAGCGCCCTCCTCTATATAAAGAGCAGGTTTATCTAAACTGCTGTTAAAAGCTCATACCGAAACTCTTTTGGTCCAAAGGAGCTTCAAACACCTGGAAGGTTTAAGTGCTGACATCACAACAAGGGGATAAAGTGGGCATGGCTTCATTCCCAAACTAGCACTGAGTGTGTTTACATGCACTCAATAATATGGTCATAATCTGATTTCTGCAGTTATCTGATTACTTAAGTGGACATGTAAACAACACACTCTTTCTTAGACTGGAGTAAGGTCTAGAAATCTGATTAAGAAGTCTGATAAAGAGGCTGGATTTTAATAACTCTTTAATCAGAGTTCTCAGTGCATTGAACTCTTACTCTGATTTCTTTCGGATTTCTCAGTCTGAGCATGTCCGAAAACAGACAGCGATACCGGAAATAAGCAAGCAGCGTCGCCGCGAGACGCAGCAAAACACTTTTGGAGTGACGCTGAAACCAAATATATGCTTGACGAAATAAAGGATGTAAATATTTTTCATCTTCTAGATGATGTTTGTTCATATTTTCAGGTAAAGTGACTCGATGTTTTAACAAAAAAAAGTCATGGTATGAAGTTTTACATTATGTTTATGTCACGTCTTATTCTGGGAGTTTATTGGCTGGTTGTAAAGCAGAAATCTGATTACTGACTCATGTAGACCTGGAGTTTCCTCATTATCTGATTACTCAAGTGCATGTAAATGCGTTGATCAGATCTGCAGGTAACGGAATATTAAGTGCATGTAAACACACTCACTGTCACTAATATTGGCACAGATATTAACAAGTGTGACCTAGATTGGTTTCCTCTAGCTCACGGGTGCCCAAACATTTTGTCTGTGCGGGAAATGTGCAGAGTTTGAGGTGGGCCGAGGGCCAAAAAGACAAAACAAAACTGAAACTGAAAAACCAGCAAATAAAACACAATCATTTGAGTTAAAAACAGTTTGTGTCCCTAAACTTTTGAAGGCAGTGTGTGTGACGCTGCGTACCAGCGAGTTGCGTTTGGACATCCCTCCGGGCTGCAGGCCCATTTCTGCCAGTTTATTGGCCAGTTCCACGTTGTTCACTCCGCAGTTCGGCGCTACATTCCCCTTACAGCGTATATGAACATTCATCTTACAAACTGCACAGAAAAACAAACACAGAACGCTCAAAACACAGAAACGTTCCACTGAAAGAAACTACACACCGAATTAAACTTAGAGGTCACAGTTATGGTCAGATATCACATCAGGCTGTTATATTAGAGGAACTATTTCTGACAAAAAGTTAAAGAAACTGGAAAGCGCAGATTCTAAACCTTCAGTCCAGACCAGATCTGTGTTTGTGAGTAGAGGAGATATTTTATTATGAGTGGAATTTGAAAGTCGTCTTTTCAAAAACATATCCTTTACATTTTTGCTGGTTTTGTCATTTTTTAGAATCAAAATTAACTGAAAACAATCAGAAGTGCAGACTAAAATCTGTCCATACAGAATGTAAATTAAATGCAAACATAATTGATTATTTATATTTATACATGGCCTAAAACTTCCTAATCTAAGCTCACAATGTTCTGTAGCTGCTTGACATTCAATTTAGAGTTATTATCGCCCTTTTGTTCAGCTCATGTCATCATTTTTGGAGTAGTTTTCTGCTTTCTCGCTTGGACGGAGAGATTTCTGACAATGCAAAGGGTTTTTGGTAACTATGTTAAGCATTTCTACAGTAGCAGCAGGAGCGTGAGGAACAGCTGAGTGTGGTGTACTCACTCTTGCAGTGCAGCCCCTGTTTCACAATCCCCCACAGTAAGGAGCCACAGTGGTCACAGAAAGTAGGAACCTTGTAGTTGTGGACATTGAACTTGTGAGGAACATTTATACTGAAACCCTGATTGGTTGTCTGCAAAGAGATTATGCAAAAATACATTAATATTGTAAAAGATTAATATCAACGAAACAAAAAAGCATTTCTATTTACTATTTAAACCAGTCCAGAATTAACATGCAGTTCTCAGTCTGACCAGCAGAGAGAGACAGAGCTCAAGCACCTTTCAACTACAACACTAAAACCAATATACACTCGCTGTAACCTGTGACTGTAGTGGTTGTAGTGTCAGGAGCACATATTCTGAATGGTGCAGCTCTGTTACAGGCCTCATATCCTACATTTCTCTTTCACGTTTCTTGCCTTTTTCTTGTATAAGTGGCACCACAAACGTCATAATTCATTTTTATTGACCCTTCTCCAATGCCCTGGATTGCTGTGTTTATTAAAAGGCCCATACTTTACATTTTTATTGTATTTAATTCTTCGCTTGAGGTTCACTTATGGTTTTTTTGTATTGTTTTATTAACCAAAAATAGTCATAATTAATTTTTACATGATTATTTCCCACCCTCTATCACTCAACAGGCTGTTTTTGTTACTGCGCCTTTAAAACTGATTTTTGTAAATGAGGCCTGTTCTGATTGGCTGCCCTGTGTTGTGCCTCATTCAAAAAGCAGCCCTCCTTATAATTTCAGTGTGAATGGGCGGGGCTTCTGTAGACTGAACAGGTGGTTTCCGTGACAACACTAAAACAATGAATTCAGAATTGACTTATTTTTCTATTAATTAAGTGGTTATGATGCTCCGTTCTACAGAAACCGAGTCAGAACTGTTCACAGTGGTGGTGATAGGAACCAGACGTCCACCTCTAAAAGCTCCCTACAGAAAGTTACTACATGAAATGGTTATGAATTCACTGCCTGATGACTGATACACTGTTTTATGACAATTTTTAGGTAAGATTTTGTATTTTTTTTAAATCTATTCGTAGTGTAGAGGTACACTGTGAGGCAAAATAGTCCCCAAAGAAAACTTATTATTTCAGATTTTCCACTATTTTCCATCATCAACATTCCATATAAACTCAGAAGACTCGTGTAGGTTCACTGGTGGTTCTGGATAGTAAATAAAATGTCTGTATTTGTGTTGTAGTCATGGCGACCCCTGGTTCCTATCACCACCACTGTAAAGACATCTGAACCATTTCACACCAAACCACTCTGAACCACTCTGTTCATATCCCACACACTCAATTATTCCACTTTCATTTCCGTACATGAACCATATTAGCCCGTTTCACCATGAGCTGCACTACAATCCCCAGCATGCACTGCAATGTAATTTATGCTGATATTCCCCCAACAACAATCTGTGGGACAGCAGCTTTCTACCCAATTCTACGCTGTATCGCCAAACCCACTGGCTGCGTTTCAGCTGCAGTTCAACCAACACAAACACTATAAACACTATAAACTCTCAGCAGCTCAGAAACTGATCACAAGAGCTAATAAACATGCAGCAAAGAAGAGAACCCAGCTGTCTAGATTAAGCGCACAGGTACATTTAACAGTTATCTGTATCTAAAGTAGCCTAAATATATCAAGTAATCACATGTAGTATTTTAGGGTTTACTTCAAGGGGCTATATTTTGCTGTTGACGTTTTGGTGTATTAAAATATAAACATGTGTTCGTGTTTGACACCTCTGGCCTAACTGTCAGCTTGTACGCTCACTCAATGAGAGAATCAGCCCTCTACAGTCAGACCAGAGTGATTTAACACTACAGTTGAAGATTTCTCAGGAACTGAAAGTACTGTAGATACTGTTTCTCTGAACGCGACTCAAAAGAAAGTCGCCCATTTTTAAAATATCATGTGCTTTTGATCATTTTTCAGAAGAGTTAAATCTTCAGTGAGTGGACTTCGTATCCGAGGACTGGCAAAAGCCAAACAGCTGGCAAAACACTGCTCCACCTCAGCAGTCATCATAGGGGGCATGGGTATTTGGAAAAGACGCTGCTTCCTTTAATCTTGAACCCTTTTATTTATTTAATTTCCATTCAAAAGAACCATTAAGTACAAATTATTAATGTTTTCAGTGACAGAAAATGACACAGACGCCTCAACAGCTAACTCTAATCTCAGCTGTGTGAGTCAGTGAGTCACTCTTTCCCTTCATTCCAGCTTCCATTCTTTTCAGGAGACTCACTTTCAGTTCCTCAAAGAATCTGCAGACACACCTCCAAAGTTCAGTCTTAGAAGCTGGTTGATCATTTTCTGAAGTAATCAAACACATTCAGTGGTGTTGAGGTCTGGACTCTGGGGTGGTCAGTCCATCATTCAGCTTCTTTGTTTGATGTGTCCGTCTCCTTTTCTCAGTAAGGTTCTTCTTGATCAGCTACACATCCTTTCAGACCCACAGCGCTGAGTCGTCTTCTCACAGTGGAAGGATGGACAGAAACACCTGTGGATGTTCTCAGATCTGAAGCAGCTTGATTTTCTCCTCTCTCTCAGAGATGAAAGCTTGAAGTGCTGTTTATCTGATGGGGGCAGTTTTGGTGGTCTCTTGTTTTCTATTGGCTTTTGTGCAAGTGGATTATCTTCTATCTAATCTGCTCAGAAACGTCTCCAGATAAATGAATAACTTGTACTTAATGGCTGTTTCGACTGAAAATTCAATCAATGAGGGGTCTCTAACTTTTGCACAGCCCTATATATAGTGTCCCTCTGTCTCACCTGTTCTTTGGCAGGCTTCTTCATGCGTGGACACTCGGTTACAACCAGCTGATGGCATCGTTTGTGGACAACACAGGTGCAAACTGATAGACACACAGAAGAACAAGACAACATGAATGTGCTTTGTAAACAACAGCAGCTCAGAGAAATACAGTGTTTTATCATCAGGAACAAACCTAGAGAACATGAAGAACCATGAACAGAAGGCGGCACTCAGCATTTTCTGCTAAACACACACACACACACACACACACACACACACACACACCGTGACACACACACCCTGAGTGAGCGGTTTGTTGAAAAAAGTGCAAACCCTCCACCCCACAGTGCTACCGCTACACTGTGATGGGTGAAATGATAACAAACTGAGGCCCAGCCTGAGAAACAATGGGGACAAACTGATTAAAAAATAATAACTTTAAATAAGTAAATAAAAACAAAAAAAAGCTGGATTTAAGCAAACAAACATGTTCAAGCTGCAGTTTGGGCAGCAGCTGAACACACATTTACACAAGTGGGTTGGTTTCCTGTGTGAAAATGACAGCAGAGGTGACCATGCAGGGAAAAAAAGAGAGAAAGAAAGAGAGAGAGAGAAAAGAACAGAGTGTGAGAAAGAGGAAGACAGAAAGAGACAAAGACAACCAGAGAAACAGCAAGATAAAAGGATGATCTCAACAGCAGATGACAAACTACAGCTCATCTTGAGAGACGGTTCAGATTTTTATATGCAGTGTCTCTCAATAGGGCCTGGACTGTGTAGTCCTAGTTTGTTTGTTTGTTTGTTTGTTTGTTTGTTTGTTTTTGGTGTGTATATGCATTGATATTGTGATATTTATCAAAGATAGTAAGTTTATGACATTTAAAGTAGTCAATAAAGCAGATTTAACTGATTTGAGACAGAGAGAGAGAGAGAGAGAGAGAGAGAGAGAGAGAGAGAGACTCACCCTGACACTGGTAGCCTTGTTTTCCAAACACACCCCTGTAACACAGAGAGTAGTCAGTGTGTGTGATTGTGTTTATATACAAACACAGATGCAGGAGGGGGTTTAAATTTGAGCTGCCTATTTAAAGCAAAATATACGTACATCGTGTACACAGTGACGTCATGCTAAATGCTATAGCAAACAATTTTCTTTCCATTTAACTCAATAGTTTGAATCGGTGTTTCTCAGTACAGTCCCAGTCTGACGCTTTACATCAGCTTTTTGTTTGTTTGTTTTGTATTGTTTGAGGTATGTTTGTGATTCCCTGGTGGCCAGGTAGCTTTTCCATCTTGACCAAAAACCAGCCTGGGGAAATTGGCACCATATCAGCGGAGTCTGACCAGGCTGCAAACCGCAAAACTCTGGACTGTGGTAGTGGACTTTAACAACGCAGTAGTGTTAGACTGGGCCACAAGATGGGAGACTATTTGCCACATAATGGAGTTAGACTGGGCCAAAAAGGGAGACTTTTTACCACAGTAGTGGAGTTAGACTGGGCCACAAGACAGAAGACTATTTACCACAGTAGTGGAGTTAGACTGGGCCACAAGACAGAAGACTATTTACCACAGTAGTGGAGTTAGACTGGGCCACAAGACAGAAGACTATTTACCACAGTAGTGGAGTTAGACTGGGCCACAAGACAGAAGACTATTTACCACAGTAGTGGAGTTAGACTGGGCCACAAGACAGAAGACTATTTACCACAGTAGTGGAGTTAGACTGGGCCACAAGACGGGAGATTTTTTACCACAGTAATGGAGTCAGACTGGGCCACAAGACGAGAGACTTTTTAGCATAGAAGTAGAGTTAGACTAAGCCACAAGATGGGAGACTTTTTACCACAGTAGTGGAGTTAGACTGGGCCGCAAGAGGAGAGGCTTTTTAGCACAGTAGTGGAGTTAGACTGGGACACAAGACGGGGACTTTTTACCACAGTAATGGTGTTAGACTGGGACACAAGAAGAGAGACTTTTTACCACAGTAGTGGAGTTAGACTGGGCCACAGGATAGGAGACTTTTTACCACAGTAGTGGAGTTAGACTGGGCTGCAAGATAAGAGACTTTTTAGCACAGTAGTGGAGTTAGACTGGGCCACAAAATGGGAGACTTTTTAGCATAGTAGTAGAGTTAGACTGGGACACAAGACAGGAGACTTTTTACCACGGTAGAGGAGTTAGACTGGGCCACAAGGTGGCAGACTATTTAGCACAGTAGTGGAGTTAGACTGGGCCACAGGATAGGAGACTTTTTACCACAGTAGTGGAGTTAGACTGGGCCACAAAATGGTAGACTATTTACCATAGTAGTGGAGTTAGACTGGGCCACAGGATAGGAGACTTTTTACTACAGTAGTAGAGTTAGACTGGGCCACATGCATGAATCAGTTTAACTGCATTAGATAGGGCTTCTGAGATTTGTTGACGTCACTGACCTTGTTAAAACAGTAAATGAACATGACTTGTTTAGATTAAGAGATGCAATGATAAAATAATCTACAGATTAATGTACCAGTGCATAATTGTAAGCAACAGCCCTAGAGTTACTTACAAATCACATGAAATGTGGTAGACTAAGAAAGTATATACTAACAGTCCACCCTGCAACAGGCAAAAATAGATTATATAAGCTCAAAATAACATTTTATGTGCTTCACATATGCAAAAAAAAAATGACAGTTCTTTTGTTTTAGTATTATGATTATTTTTCATGATGCTGACAATAGAGGGCGCTGTAACAGCCTCACTTCAGAAAACATGCCAATATGCATGTGCGCACGTACCATATGAAGTCTTTGCAGTGGAAGCAGAAGGTGGGCTGTTTGAGGAAAGTGGACATGAACTTGTGCCCGTTGACCTGATGGACCCTGCGGCGGACGGCCTGCTGCCGTTTCCTCGTTAGCTGTTTATACTGATGAGGGGTCACTGCAGTGTCGTCTGAAGGAAGGAACGAGAGAAAACAAACACAGGAGAAGTGAAAAAGAGAAAGATGTAAATAGATGAGCGAGTGGGCAAATTCAAATCTGCTGGAAAGGGGAACAGTGTTTTTATTATTATATTACATGTCTTCCCCATCTTTCAGCAGCAGACTTTATACTGAGGACTCATTTTCCTCGAACACTCATTACAATACTTACATTTTTACAAAATACACATTTACACTCATCATCGTGAAAAAGGATCATTTCAAATAAAACGTACACAACCTGAGGGTAACGGGGCAGTAAACACATCATGTAAACATAAAATTAAGTATAAAATAAATAAACAGGCCTACAGTTTTCAGCTCACTGTGGTCATTTGAATGTGTGTTAGATTTTACACTATTTTACCAACTCCAGTTTAACCATTAAAGAGACAGTTCAGCAATAAACAAATTTCCAGTTTCCACTCTTTCACGCCAAATGCAGTCGATCAGTCGGGACATGTTGGGCGTTTGAAGTTTGCTTCTTTAGCTTTAGCACTGGAGCTACACAGCTAATGTCGCTAACAAATAATGGAAGCTTATGTACACCAATTAGCATGGTGCTAACTGCACACCTAAATCATCACATACTTCCCTCAAACTGTGTGGAGTAATCTCTAATAGACTTTCTCTCTCTCTCTCAGAGAGAGGAGAGCAAAAGAGGAGAGAGAGAGAGAGAGAGAGAGAGAGAGAAAGAGAGAGAGAGAGAGAGAGGGGAGGGAGAGGGAGAGAGAGAGAGAGAGAGAGAGAGGGAGGGAGAGGGAGGAAAGAAAAAGAGAGAGAGAGAAGATGTGTGAGAGAGAAGGCAGAGAGAGAAAGACAGAGAGAGAGGGAGGAAAGAAAGAGACAGAGAAAGTGAAGACGAGAGAGAGAGAGAAGGTGTAAGAGAAAGAAGAAAAAGAGAGAAAGACAGAGAGAGAGAGGGAGGAAAGAAAGAGACAGAGATAGAGATAGAGATAGAGATAGAGAGAGAGAGAGAGAGAGAGAGAGAGAGACCTCATTAACATTAGCAGGCTGATGTACAGCTAGCACTGTTAACCACATGTTAGAGGAAATGCGCCTCGCTGCCCCCCAAATCCCCCACACCGCCTCGCTGTGTGTGTGTGTGTGTGTGTGTGTGTGTGTGAGTGTGAGTGTGAGTGTGTGTGTGTGTGTGGTGTGTGTGTGTGAGTGTGTGTTTACCGCCGCCACAGAGACGCACGCAGTGTGTTAGTAGAACACTGACAGTCACAGTCAGACTCAGAAGTGACACAAGATCAAAGAAAACATGACAGATATCATCTTTCATTTACTTCACTGTATTTTATTTACTGTACACGCACTGTTATCATTATTTGTTTCCTTTTGTCTTTCATGTATCGTCGTATTTATATCAAAGACAGCTTATTAACATTCTTTTATTTATTTATTCATCCCCGGAAAACGTCTTGTATTCATTTATATGTTAATGATTATAATTTAATGATCATAAACACATTTTACACAGCACACAACCTTTACCCATCAGTTCAACTACAACTGAAATAAGGGGATTCGTGTGGACACACACACGCGCTAACGGGGGCGGGGAGCTGTGACTTAATGAACAACTTATTAAAGTTATTGTATACCTTTTTGAAGCACTGATTAAACTGGATTAATTATTTACAGGACTGATTAAACTGGATTAATTATTTACAGGACTGATTAAACTGGTTT
Source organism: Colossoma macropomum (assembly GCF_904425465.1). Taxonomy (NCBI): domain Eukaryota; kingdom Metazoa; phylum Chordata; class Actinopteri; order Characiformes; family Serrasalmidae; genus Colossoma; species Colossoma macropomum. The sequence goes on from NW_023494791.1 coordinate 48,090,607, forward strand.
AATTATTTACAGGACTGATTAAACTGGATTAACTTAATGAAGACCTGATTAAACTGGTTTAACTTAATGAAGGACTGATTAAACTGGTTTAACTTAATGAAGGACTGATTAAACTGGATTAACTTAATGAAGGACTGATTAAACTGGTTTAACTTAATGAAGGACTGATTAAACTGGATTAACTTAATGAAGGACTGATTAAACTGGTTTAACTTAATGAAGGACTGATTAAACTGGATTAACTTAATGAAGGCCTGATTAAACTGGTTTTACTTTGTGAAGGACTGATTAAACTGGTTTAGTATAATGAAGGCCTGATTAAACTGGTTTAACTTTGTGAAGGACTGATTAAACTGGTTTAGCATAATGAAGGCCTGATTAAACTGGTTTAGCATAATGAAGGCCTGATTAAACTGGTTTAGCATAATGAAGGCCTGATTAAACTGGTTTAACTTTGTGAAGGACTGATTAAACTGGTTTAGCATAATGAAGGCCTGATTAAACTGGTTTAGCATAATGAAGGCCTGATTAAACTGGTTTAGCATAATGAAGGCCTGATTAAACTGGTTTAACTTAATGAAAGACTGGTTAAACTGGCTTACCTTAACAAAGCACTGATTAAAGAAGGAGAGAGAGAGAAAGGAGAGAGAGAGACAGAGAGAAACAAGAGAGAAAGAAAAAGAGAAGAAAGAGAGAAGAGATGGGGTGAAGGAGAGAAAGACAGAGAGGTAAGAGACGTAAAAAAAGAGGGAGAGACAGAAGAGACAGACAAAGAGGAGAGAGAAAGACAGAGGTAAATGAGAGAGAGAGAGAGAGAGAGAGAGAGAGAATAGGGACACGCACAGAGGAGAGAGTGTTTCCTCTCTGATAGACACGCATGGTTTCTCTTCTTAACATTTATAGCATTTCTGATACTGAAACTGCATGTGTGTCTCTGTGTGTGTGCATGTACGTGAGTGTGTGTGTGTGTGTATATGTATGAGTGTGTGTGTGTGACAGGAACACACACTATTTGAAGTCTGGTACATCTAAATATACAGCGACGTCCAGTAGTCTGAGAGCAGCAGTGAAACGCGTGTATTTTCCATTCTTTTCTAATTGAACTCGACACTGTTCATCACAAATTACATTAAACAGAAGCATCTGCAGCCTTAAGGTCCAACAGTGCACCTTAAATGAGATTTAAAGCTAGACTACATTCGCGTTCTCAGGTGTCTGGAGTCAGTATTAACTTTAAAAACATTTCTAACAACCTTTGGCACTAATGAAAGCAGCGTGGGAGCAAATGTCACAGCTCACCCCCCCAACAGGGCGCCTCCTCCAGACCGAGGGGCTGGTTTAGAGTGACTGAAAGCCTGGGGTCGGACTCACGGAGGCTTTATTAAGAAAAAAACTGTGAAGGATCTTAAGACAAACACTAAAACGTTCATAAGATTGGGCCTCTTTCACCAACATCTTCTTAAGTGTGTTCTTGAGAAAGGTTCTAAGAAAAAAGTTTACGTCAGATTCATGACGTGTTCTTAAAGCGCAGAACTGTTCTCCCCTTTGTGCTCTTGAGTGTGTGTAGACTCTGCTCTTACCTCAGAACAAATCCCAGATAAGAAACACTGGTGAGTCAGAGTCTTCGTCAAAAGTGCGTAAGTGGGTTTTAAGAGGAAATTTCTTAAGAACGGCTGGTGAACGAGGCCCAATGTTCTTAAATTATATTCCCCCAAAAAATGTGATAAGTTCTCAAACGTTCTCTTCAGACAATCTTAATTCCTTAAGGTTGCCTTAAGAAAATCTGCATTGTTTTCTTATGTTGGCTGTGGTGCATCTTATAGCTTAACATAAACGATGTGAGATATTGAACTTTGAATTTATATTAATTGTTTTTTTCCGTTATTTAGTTTAATCCACTCAGAGGAGCAAAATAGAGGAAAAACATCTAATCAAGTAAATTTAAAAATTTAAAAATTTAGCAAATACACACCAATCAGGCATAACATTATCCTTATTTCTAGGCTCATTGTCCATTTTATCAGCTCCACTTACTATATAGGTGCACTTTGTAGTTCTACAGTTACAGACTGTAGTCCATCTGTTTCTCTGATACTTTGTTAGCCCCCTTTTACCCTGTTCTTCAGTGGTCAGGACCCCCATGGACCCTCACAGAGCAGGTACTATTTGGGTGGTGGATCATTCTCAGCACTGCAGTAACACTGACGTGGTGGTGGTGTGTTAGTGTGTGTTGTGCTGGTCTGAGTGGATCAGACACAGCAGTGCTGCTGGAGGTGTATCTAGAGCTGACGGTGGAAGAAACAGCAAACAGGAAAAAGTGTTTCTTAGAAAATATGACGACTGTGGAGTGACGGCGGAGAGTGCAGCATCTTCGTGAAACCTGCGTAAGTGGGCTTTAAGAAGAATTTTCCTCTGAAGAACGGTTGGTAACTGATCCTCACTCCTGTCTTAGGCTGTGAGATTTGACGAGGTCGGCATTTGAATCGGTTATCAAACTCGGACGCTGCCTCTGCTGCTCCTTATACAGTTTTCACAAAGATTCTGCACTCTTAGAAATACAGGTACTAAACTGTCGCTGGGTCAGTTCCCTTCTTGCCTCTGGGGTGGAACCCTCAAGGGTCCATCTCAGTACCTTTAGTCAGGGAACATAACTGAACCATAATCCACTGAAATGATATGTTCTAAGCTGTACTGACTCCACACACCCCGTCTCGTCTCCAGGCTTTTATTTTACTGTTCTGTTTAAAACATTTGGTTATGAAAAGGTACAAATACGAACTTTTCACCTGGAGAAACTTATTTAAGGTTCACAATCAGACCTTAAAACCACTGTTGGAGCTTTGAGGGAACAGTTACACTGTCTGTACCTGCACAGAACCTTTATTACTAACAGTCTGACATTCACCAGTGTTTCTTATGTGGGATTTGTTCTGAGGTAAGAACAGAATCTAAACACACTCAAGAGCACAAAGGAATCTGATGTAGACAAACTTAGGGAGATATTGGAGAACGAGGCCCAGTGTTTTCAAGAATACCACTTGCTCTTAGAATTTACCATAAGATAGATATAAGAAAATAGTTAAGAAAAAAAACAAAAAAGTTATTTGAAGAATAACAATTTTTCCTGACTTTATTCTTAAGAAGGAAGTTAAGAAAAAACACATTTAAAAAGATTTTCTTTCCTAAGACACTTCGATGAATCATGAATCTGCCCCCTGGTACATTAATGCAAAACACAATTAATTGAATACAAGATGTTCCAAAACCCCATCATGCCTTGCACGAAATATGTACAAAATGCCCGGCAGTTTGTAAACAGATGCTCTAAATCCTCACTAACAGCACAAATGTTGGAGCGAACCAACACAACGTTAAAACGAACGAGGACGATATGAAGAAGAGGTAAATCACATACACTCTTAAAAAACATCTTCAAGGGTTCTTTAGTAAAGACAATGTTTCTACATAGAACCATTTGAATACTTAAATGGATCTTTACATGGTGAAATTATTCTTCAGATTGATGGAGAATGTGCTGTATATGGTTCTATACAGAACCTTTTTGAAAAGCATTCTATACAGCACCAAAAAAGGGTTCTGCTTTTCTGGAAGGTTTAGGCTTGAAATGACGGACCGATCTAGAAACCTGCCGAGGGTAAAAAAACAACACGTGCTTTTAACAACATCTTCATCATTCATGCTGTAAACTGGACGACGCGCGACTGACTCTGTGTGATGTCTGTATAACTGTGTTCTGATCGGTGAAAATTTCCAGTAGTTCGGTTAAACAGCTCTGCAGCACAGACGGCGTGTATGAACAGACTCGGCCTGATGCATCACCGGTTTACTGAAGCTGATAAGGTGAAAGATCACACATCTTCTTTGTAGCGTTTTCATTTAAATACAGATCAAAGTTGATTTACAAATCACTGCTTTCTGTTTGCATTTGCATTTCACACACTCAGTGCGTTTACATGTTACATAATCTGATCATAATCAGATTTCTGCAGTTATCCGATTACTCAAATGACCATGTAAACACCATACCCCAATCTAGAAATCTGATCATGAAATCTGATAAAGAGGCTGGATTTTAGCTCAGTAATCAGATTTCTCAGTGCTGTAAACTCTTACTCTGATTTCTTTCAGATTTCTCAGTCTGTGTGAAAACAGACGGCGGTACCGGAAATAAGCGAGCAGCGTCGCCGCGTTAAAGAGGCGCGATATTTAAAAAAAAGTCACGGCATGAAGTTTGAGTTTGTCATTATGTTTACATCGCGTCTTCTTCTGACAGTTTATTGGCTGGTTGTAAAGCAGAAATCTGATTACTATCTGACCCATGTAGACCTGGAGTTTCCCCACTATCTGATTACTCAAGTGCATGTAAATGCATTGATTGGATTACTGACAAAATCTGATTTTCTGCAGCTGTCGGATTATTAAGTGCATGTAAACACACTCAGTGTCCCAACTTTTTTGGAATGTAGTCTGAAATGTTACAAACTATTCACTAAAAAAGGAAACTAAAAGTTTATTCACAATTTAAAGCATTTTGGGAACATTGGGCCTCATTCACCAACATCGTCCTAAGCCTGTTTTTAAGTGTGTTCTTGAGAAAGGTTCTAAGAAAAAGTCTACGTCAGATTCATGACGTGTTCTTAAAGCGCAGAACCGTTCTCACCTTTGTTTTCTTGAGTGTGTGTAGATTCTGTTCTTTCCTAAGAACAAATCCCAGATATGAAACACTGGTGAATATCAGAATCTTCGTGAGAACTGCGTAAGTGGGTTTTAAGAAAAAACTCTTTATAAAGTCGTTTGGAGAATGAGCCCCAATGTATTAAATGCAATTCTCAAAAAAACATAAGTTGTTCTCAAATATTCCCTTAAGAAAATCTTAATTGTTTTCTTATGGCTGTGGTGCATTTTACAGCTTACCATAAACGACACAAGATATGTTTTGAATTTGTTTGTGAACTGTTATTTTGATTATTTAGTTTAATCCACTCAGAGGAGCAAAATGGAGAAAAAATATCAAACCAAGCATTTAAAAAAATTAACAAACAAGATCTGGAGGTGATCATGGAAGAAACAGCCAACAGGAAAAAAATCCTTAGAAAATACGATAATTGTGGAGTGATGTCAGAATCTTTGTAAAAACTGCATGTTTTTTTTTTTTCCCCCAATTTTCCCCCAAATTTAGTCGTCTCCAATTCCACCCACTAGTCAGGACTCCCCCAATCACACAATACTACCAGCGCTAGGAGGGTGAAGGCTAACATAGGCTTCCTCCGAGTTCTGTGAAGCTCCACTGCATCTTTACACACTGCTGGTAATGCAACGTCACTGCACAGCTGAACGCGCTCGGAGGAGACGCTAACCACCAGATCTGTTACGCCAGCTAACAGACGCCTAAGCTGACTAGCATTGTGCTGAGTAACGGGGGTGGGGCGGGGGGCCATCCTACCCACCCAGAGAGGGCGAGGACAACTATGCTCTCTTGGACTCCCGGACACGGACAGCTGGAGCATCACCAGGGATCGAACTCGTAAGTGGGTTTTAAGAAGAAACTTCTTCTTATAAACTGTTGGTGAACGAGGCCCAGTGATGTTTCAGTTTGTCTCTCTCCCCCACTAATGATGAATTCTCATACCAGAGCACAGAATCAGTAAGTAGATTAGTTTCTCCAAGATCAGCTGTAGCTCTGTTTGCCTGTGTGCATGTTCCTCTTACCGTCAGCGAAAGATCCGTTCAGAGTGATCACAATGTACACTTTGCCCTCTGGCTCCAGGTCAACCTGCCAAACAAACATATCAGTTTAACGAGCTTTATTACTCGAACAGTTTCACACACAGTATCACCAAAGCACTTATAAGGAGCAGTACAGCAGTATTAGTAATAATGTGTTCATTATAATAAATAAACATAGTAGTAATAATAATAATCTTTATCCATACAGCACTTTTCATGCCGATGGCAGCTCACAGTGCTTTACAGACGAGTGGCAAAGCTTAACAGTAGTAGAAGAAACCATTAGTGTCATTTTAAAGTCATATAAAATAATGACACAGATCAAATACACATTTAAGACACCTGTTTAACCAGCGACCCAGAGTTAAAGTGTTACTGTGACACAATGATCCACTTTGTAATCGATCAGCCGACCTGCTAACTGGTTTATATTAGCTTCCATTATTTGTTAGCTACATTAACCTTGTAGCTCCAGTGATGAAAGTAAAGAAGTACACTTCAGATATCAAACGTGTCTCAGCTGACTGACTACATTTGGGGCAGGGGGGAGGCGTGAGGGGGTAAGGAGGAACAGCAGACCGGGTAAAGCTGATTATCAGTTTAATTTCACACTACGTGGCTTTGTGTGGTCGTGTCCTGTTTGTAGGCTATCTGTGATCATCTAAACACACAGGAAACACCTCCGAACAAAACAGCATCAGCAATACAGAGTGTGTGTGTGTGCACATGTGCGTGTGTGTATGTGTGTGTATGTGTGTGCAATGCTGAACAAAGCAGAAGATGTAGGACTGGTTACACTGCTTTTTGTAAACAAAGAGAGACCGATGTTACGCATACAAAGAGGGAGAGAGAGAGAGAGAGAGAGAGAGAGAGAGCAAGTGAGAGAATTTTATGTCTATCTATCTATATAGATAGATATATAGATAGATAGATATAAAATTCTCTCGTAATATATATATATATATATTTTTATATATATATATATAGTTTTTTTTTATGGAGATATATATATATATATATATATATATACACACAATATATTTATATAATCTTGCTGCTGTCCAAACAAAACTTTGTATCTCCAAAATAATAACTTTACAGGAGATGGAAAAAACTTATTTACTTTTAATGTAAGTCAATGGAACCAGACGTTTTTCCAAGTAATTTTGGACAGTTTCTTTTGGTCCATTCATCATGAAATTTAAACACAATGTGAACAGCAACAGTTACTTTCAAATGTCAAAAGCTGAAAAATGGCAAAAATACAGATACAAGGTTGTGTTCCAACAGCAGCGATATATATATATATATATATAGACACACATAGAGTGCGTTTACATGTACTTGGGTCATCAGATAATGCGGAAACTCCAGGTCTACACGAGTCAGACAGTAATCAGATTTCTGCTTTACAACCAGCCAATAAACTCACAGAACACGACGTGACGAAAACATAATGTAAAACTCAAACTTCATACCGCAGCTTTTATTTTAAACATTCAGCCACTTTACCTGAAAAAAATGAACATACATCATCTAGAAGATGAAGAATATTTACATCCTTCATTTCGTGTTTGGTTTCAGCGCCGCTCCAAAAGTGTTTTGCTGCGTCTCATGGCTGCTTGCTCATATCTGGTACTGTCAGTTTGATCTCACGTGTTCGAACTGTCTGTTTTCGGACATGCACAGACTGAGAAATCCGAAAGAAATCAGAGTAATGTACTGAGAAATCTGATTACTGAGCTAAAATCCTGCGGATTTCTTAATCGGATTTCTAGATTGAAATATGGTGTTTACATGACCATTTGAATAATCATATAACTGCAGAAATCTGACGATGATCGGATTATTGAGTGCATGTAAACGCACACAGTTTTATATGTATAAAATATCAATCAATGGAAAGAGAGAGCAAGGCAAGAGTGAAGGAGAGAGAATTAGATCTATATAGAAAGAGAAAAGAGAAGGAGAGAGAAAGAGAGGAAAACATAACTGGAGACAGACAAACAGAGACAGAGAGAGAGAGAGAGAGAGAGAGAGAGAGAGAGAGAGAGAGAGAGGCCTGTGCATCCTCAGGCTAATTTAATGCTAATAATTAGCATGACTGAGGTGTGAGAGTGTTTACAGTGAAATAAACTGGAGAGTTTATCATCAATCAGAGCAGCACGAGCCAAAGTCCACTTCAGCTCAGATCAGATAAAGTTCCCACGCTGAAGAGCCTGATTAGCAGCAGTGTAGGCGCTAACGCTACGCTACGCTACACCAGCAACAAGTCAGCACAAACTCTGAATCACAACTCAGCACCAATACTCTACATTTACTGTGAAGCAGAGGAGGCGTCGTTCTGGAAACTTCTGGAGTTTTAGTTTTACTTCAGTTCCATTCAGTGCCTTCAGTACAGCTTTACTGGCATGATAACGGTTAGCTTCAGCAGCTGTCGCTAAAGCATCACTGAAACAAGAACAAACCTGAGAATTTCACTAATAAATTTACACATTTACTTTGTGCAGTTTGTGCAAAAATCTTAGGCGGCTTGAAAACTTGAAAACTATTTATCTGGACAGTGACTTAGCCAGTAAGAACACTATAGAACGTTAAACTGAGTACAAATAAACATAAATACAGTAAAAAATGTGAAATACAGTTAGAAGAACACAGGTTTGGTTCCTGACTTCTTGCTGCACCTGATTTAATGTAATGAAGGACTGATTAGATAAACTGCACTTGGTTCTTCAAGGGTTCTTCAGTAAAGGCAATGGTTCTCAAAGGACCGTGAGTTTGTCACAGAACAATCTGCATGCTTGAATGGTTCTCTGCATGGTGATTGAATGGATGATGTGTTGTATATGCCTCTAGAACCAAAAAGGGTTACGCTATTGTGTATGATGTCGAGCTTGTAGCAACAGCAGAACCATTTTAGTGCTATACACTGTTGTACATGGTTCTATATAGCACCAAAAATGGTGCTTCTATTGTTACAAGCTTGACATCATAACAATATCAGAAGCTTGTTTGGCGCTACATGGAACCCTTGCCAAAAAGGTGCTACACAGAACCATCTAAACCACATTGCCCTTCAATCTGAAAAACGCTTTCATGATGCAAAGAACTCTTTAAACATGCAAGGGGTCCTTGAGTGCTCATGGTTCTGTATAAAACCTTTTTTTTTTTTACTAAAGAACCCTTAATGGACCATCTTTTTAAAAAGTATAGCAATAGAAGAACCATTTTCAAATAGGTTCTACATAGAACGATGTACAACACATTCTCCATCAATCTGAAGAAACGTTTCATCATGCAAAGAACCATTTAAGTATGAATTGGTTCTATATAGAACTCACACACACAAACTTTCTAAGACGCTTATCCTTTTGGGTCATGGGGGTGCTGAAGCCTATCCCAGCAATCATTGGGCACAAGGCACGAAACACCCTGGATGGGTCGCCAGTCCATTGCAGGGCTATACAGAACTCTTGGTTCCAAATAGAACCATTAACTCTACCAAAGAACCCTTGAAGAACCATCTTTTTTCAGTGTGTAGGTTTATGGGTGGTGACTGTAAATGCTGGACTGGAGTGTTTGGAAATGGGAAAAGACACAAACTGTATGGCAGGATGGACAGTTTATCAGTGCTGGACAAACAGCTCATTTAGGGATATAATGGCAAATTTATTAGTTATATTTTAGAGTTGAAACATGCAGCTCTGTCAGATTTGGGTGGATCTAACACTCGACACAAACCAAATTCACTCACTCATCTATAATTTATTTTAAAACAGGAAATGAAATGAGTTCCACATTTGACAGAACCAATACAGAGAGTAATAACATCAGCAAACGTTTTACTTCCTCTGGAATTTCAAAATCTGAAAGAAAAAATGAAGAGGTTATTTCAGCCACATTACAGGGAGGCTATTTTTAACATTAGAAGTCCAGAGCCAGCACGGTCAGTCATTCAGCAGTACTTAAACATAACTGCATAATAAAGTGCCCATATGTCTGATTTACAGTCTGTATTGAGAGGATCAAGTCTGCACTTTGGAATTGTCTGATTGTTTTGACATAAAAAAAGGAGAAAAATGTAATAACCCCACATCAGATTCAAATCATAATAAAATATCTCCTCTTCTGCCTACAAACACAATGAATGTGTTTTCATGCTTGAGTAATCAGATAATAGGGAAACCCCGGGTCTACATGAGTCAGACGGTAATCAGATTTCTGCTTTGCAGCCATCCAATAGACTCACAGAAGAAGATGCAACGTAAACGTAATGTAAAACTCAAACTTCATGCTGCGGCTTTGGTTTTTTTAAACATCGCGCCTCTTTACCTGAAAAAAAATATGAACATACATCATCTAGAAGATGAAGAACAATTAAATCCTTCATTGTGTCAAGCATGTATTTGGTTTCAGCGTCACTCCAGAAGTGTTTTGCTGCGTGTTGCAGCGACGTTGCTCATTTATTTCCAGTACCGCCGTCTGTTTTCGCACATGCGCAGACTGAGAAATCCGAAAGAAATCAGAGTAAGAGTTCACATGCACTGACAAATCTGATTACCGAGCTAAAATCCAGCCTCTTTATCAGATTTCTTAATCAGATTTCTAGACCTTATTCTGATCTAAGAAATCAGAGTGTGCTGTTTACATGGCCATTTGAATAATCAGATAACTGCAGAAATCACATTATGATTGGATTATTAAGTGCATGTAAACACACTCAATCTCTTCACTTCTTTCAATGAGCTGCGAGTCAGAAATAATACACATAAACTACAGCATGCTTTTGTTATCATTAGTAATAACACCTGACTTCAGTTTAATATCAAGTATTTTATGTAATATTCATTTTAATAACAACAACAAAAAGTACTAATGATTAGACGCAATGTCTAATGGAATATTTCGGAATATGATGCAAATACATTACGTTTCAATCTGTAATGTATTTCCCACATATTCCATTTTTGTATGGGCTGAAAAACTAATAAACTACTACAGTCACTTCCATATCACTGAGCTCAGATGAGCACAGACAGGCACAGGCAGAAAGACTGAGAGAGATAAGAGAGAGAAAAAGAGATAAGCGAGTGAAAGAGAGATAAAAGAATGAGAGGTTAAAGTCTAGCTGCTGGGAAAGTGAGGATGTGATATAAAGTGTGTGTGTTTGCATGTAAAGTTGGAAGAAAGACAAGAGATAAAAAACCTTAATATTAGTCACTTTGCTTTAGAATTCAAAAGTAAACTGTATGTGTACATTTTCACCACCTACAACACTGACTCAGTTCAGTTCAGCTAACTCAAACTTTAGAGTTAACTCACCTCAAATGAATTAAGCTAAGAAACTCAGTTTTTCAAGCTGCTTGAAATCATAAATGGGGTTGAACACACTCAAATTTTTAAACTTAACAAACAAACTAGCGTACACTTAAAAAAGATGGTTCTTAAAGGGTTCTTTAGCAAAAACAATGGTTCTATATAGAAACATGAACACTCAAAGAACCGTGTGCATGCTTAAATGGTTCTTTGCATGGTGAAATGGTTCTTCAGATTGATGGAGTTGGAATCTATATGGCACAAAAAAAGGTTCTTCTATTATTACAAGGTTGACATTATAACAATAGATGAACTCTTTTTGGTGCTATATAGAACCCAATACAACACATTCTCCATCAATCTGAAGAACACTTTCACCATGCAAAGAACCACTTAAGCATGCACACAGTTCTTTGAGTGTTCATGGTTCTATACAGAACCAGAGTGTGTTTACATGCACTCAATAATCCAATCAAAATCAGATTTCTGCAGTTATCCGATTATTCAAACAGTCATGTAAACAAGCACACTCTGGTTTCTTAGATCGGAGTAAGGTCTAGAAATCAGATTAAGAAATCTGATAAAGAGGCTGGATTTTAGCTCAGTAATCAGATTTCTCAGTGCTGTAAACTCTTACTCTGATTTCTTTCGGATTTCTCAGTCTGAGCATGTGCAAAAACAGACGGTGGTACCGGAAATAAGCAAGCAGCAAAACACTTTTGGAGTGACGCTGAAACCAAATACATGAAGGATTTAAATATTCTTCCTCTTCTAGATGATGTTTGTTCATATTTTCCGGTAAAATGGCATAATGTTGTTTTAAGTTTGAGTTTTACATTATATCATGTCTTCTTCTGACAGTTTATTGGCTGGTTGCAAAGCAGAAATCTGATTACTGCCTGACTCGTGTAGACCTGGAGTTTCCCCATTATCTGATTACTCAAGTGCATCACAAACACGTTGATCGGATTACTGACAAAATCAGTATGTAAACACACTCACTGTCTTTACTAAAGAACCCTGGAAGAAAAGTAGTATAGAGCTGTAAGACAGTGAATATCAGGTTGAGCTCAGCTTTTTCAGTGTTTGTCCAGATGAAGCTGATTGTGCTTTTGTTCCAGCTAGTCTGTAAAGTGTTTCACAGCCCGTCTTGTTTGCTGAACTGTGTTCTGTTGGTTTCTGGCTGATTTTAGTTTGTTTTAACAGGTTCTGAATTTGCTGTAGGCCTGTGGTCACTCTCTTCTTTGGAATCTGACCAAACAGGCTTCAGGGCAAATATTCTCTTATAGAAGTGATCCAGTGTGTATGTTTTCTGTTTATTTATGCGCTAAAGTAGGAGCTTAGTAATGGTTTGCTGGCTGCTCAGCGGTATAATGCAGTTATTGTGAAAACACATGCTGTTATTTGTGTTGTGAGATGAGTGATGATCCAGAACTGACCATCCAACATCAATACCTGACCTCACTAATGCTCAATCAAATCCTCACAGCAATGTTCAACATCTAGTGTAAAGCCTTCCCAGAAGAGCAGAGGCTGTTACTGCAGCACAGACTTACTATTAATACCTTCATTTCAGCAGAAAAAAATTTATGACTTCATGTTTCGACACTGTAAAGGAAACAAGACTCTCTTTCTGAAAAGCTAATACAAACCTAGAGTTCACTAGAGTGACCAAAAAAGACCAAAATTATATATGTGTGCATTTCCTCTATAATCCACCTTCACACTGCAGACCACTAACCCACCCACCCACACACACACAGCTGTTCTTTCTATTTGCCACCGCACGTTGGAAGAAGTTTTCCGTGAAGTTGGTCAGAATCATCACTCCATGCTGTGACCTCAGTCTAAATATAATTCTTCACTAACCTTTGCTTCACATTCAGAATCATGAAGATATTTCCATTAAATGGGTTTTTAAACTGACTCAGCACAGTTACTCGAGCCCACAGCACCCTTTCAGCTCATTACCATGTGATACAATAAAGTCAATTATGGAAAAATTACTTGTTCACTTAAAAGCAAAATGCTCTGTAATGCTCTACGGGGGTCTCAAACTAGCACCCCACGGACCACTTATAACAGCTTCACACTATCTGCCATATATTTACAATGTATTCTTAAACTGGGCCGCACATTTTGTCTCATCTTATATAAACTATGTAAAATCAGCTCAGGCTGTTGTGGACACTGTTAAAATTCAGACTGGTAGTTAGTTAAATCTGCCTTCGTGGATTCATTCACAACACTGCTTCAGACACAGCGTGTCAGAATTATTAAGAAGTGAAAATTTTAAGTGAATCCACTGAAAACACAGATTTGACCACAGTGCCAAAACTTCACTTACATACAGCAGGAATGCCAATGCTATCAAAATAAGAGTTCCATATAATTCTACAGTGAAATATAAGTTTATTTGATCTTAAATATTTACTAAACAATAATTAAAAATATTTATTTATAGCATTACTACTCCTAATAATGATGATAATACTGATAACAGTAATAATGATTATTATTATTATTACTACATGTATTATTGTTTATATAGAAAGGTTAGGGAACCAGCCTTGTGATCGGTTTGGTGACTGAAGTGCCCTTGAGCAAGGCACCTAACCCCCAACTGCTCCCCGGGCGCTGTGGATAGGGCTGCCCACCGCTCTGGGCAAGTGTGCTCACTGTCCCCTAGTGTGTGTGTTCACTAGTGTGCATTTATGTAGGTGTTTCACTGCACGGATGGGTCAAATGTGGAGGTCTAATTCCTCTGTGTGCAAACACAGTTTGTCAATGGTTCTAAAGTAGAATTAGAAGTAGTAGTTGTGGTTTGTGGAGACTACTACTATGTACTAAGATGTACTTATGTGTATGGTATGTAGTTAAATTTCAAGTTTGGAAAAAAAATATGGAAATTTATTTTCCCCACAATGTCAGATTACACGCTGAAAACCTTTTTTATACTTGAAAAACACCGTCACCTGAACACCACCAAGCTAGCAGCCTACAGGTAATTAGGGTTTGAGAGTCCAGCTCTAAAATGTTTATTATAAACCTTCAAAACAGATGTTTTAACAAGCAACACACTCCATTTGTGCCTTCAGTCAGGGATGCACACTTACTTTTAACACAAAACATCTTAAAACAGATGACGATAGGGCACAAAATACATAACTGCTGTGGGGTTTTCACAAACTTCCACACACTTTGGTTATAAAAAGGCTGCACTCATTAGCAGGTATGACGCGGTTTAGCTGGGGTAGCTTTCTGAGGCGTACAGCATAAGCCCACAGCGTAAGTGGTGAGGTGGAGGTGAAGGAGGACCAGAAGAAACAGAAAAAAGTTTAAAATGTACAGCTGTTTACAAGCTTTGACCCTCCGCTGCATCCCTGTTCAGGACACAAACAAGAGTGACAAACAGTAAATCCACACCGCTCACGCTGCAGGACTCCGGAGTGTTTCGAGAAAATTTCAGGAGGCCTCCAATCACTCCGGAGCTCTGTCGGAAGGTTAGAGATTAGCTCGTTTCTCCTCTCCCGGCCTAAAAAATCACTTCCAACTGTGAAAACGTGCCAGAAGGGGCGCCCTGGGGTTAAAATCAGGCTAGAAATCACGTGACATAGGCAACATGTTCATGTAATCCAACAAAAGGAAATTATTCAGGCTAAAATAATGCAGACCACCTACTTAATGATGGTGCTTCAAGGATTCTTTAGTAAAGAAAATGGTTCTATATAGAACCAGGAACACTCAAAGAACCTTTGCATAATTAAATGGTTCTTTGCATCAAGAAAGCCTTCTTCAGTTTAATGGAAAACGTGCAAGAATGTGCTGCATCGTTGAATGGGTCTTTAGATCGATGTAGAATGTCCTGTAGATGGTTCTATACAGAAGTTTTTTAAAAAGGGTTCTATATAGCACCCAAAAGGGTTCTTCTATTGTTACAAGCTTGACACTGTAACAACAGAAGAGCCCATTTTGGGTGCTACAGAACCATCTTCAAAAAGGTTCTATATAGAACCATCTACAGGACATTCTACATCGATCTAAAGACCCATTCAACGATGCAAAGAGCCATTTAATTATGCAAAGGTGATAGGTAATGGTTCTATAAAGAATGTTCTTTACCAAAGAACCCTTAAAGAACCATCACTTTCAAAATATACTATAAGGCATATTCAAATGCACTATGTATCAATATAATCAAAATACTACTATCTTGTCCATATCAACCATCCCTACTCAGACACATTCGGCAGATGTTCTTATCCAGAGCGACTTACATTAACATTAGATCAGCGTTAGGAGTCTTGCCCAAGGACTCTTACTGATGGTGTTGTAGTACTCGAGTCCAGTATTAAGACTGTAAATTAACAGCTATAGAACCAGTTTCAAAAAGGTTCTATATAGAACCATCTACAGCACATTCTCCATCAATCTGAGGAACACTTTCACCATGCAAAGAACCATTTAATTATGCAAAGGTTCTTTCAGTGTTTATGGTTCTATAAAGACTGCGATGGACTGGCGACCTGTCCAGGGTGTATCCTGCCTTCCGCCCAATGACAGCTGGGATAGGCTCCAGCACCCCACCGCGACCCAGAAGGATAAGCGGTTTAGATGATGGATGGATGGATGGTTCTATAAAGAACCATTTTCTTTACTAAAGAATCCTTAAAGAACCATCACTTCCAAAATATACAGTAAGCCATATTCAATTGCAATGTCAAGCTTATAACAACCTTTTTGGTGCTATACAGAATCCTTTTCAAAAAGGTTCTTCAATCTGAAGAAAGGACACTTTAATCGTGCAAAGGGTTCTTTGAGTGTTCATGGTTCTATATAGAACCATTTTCTTTACTAAAAAGCCCTTAAAGAACCATCACTTTCAAAATATACTGTAAGGCATATTTAACTGCAATATGTATCAATATAATCACAATACTACTGTCCTGTTGATATCATCCATCCCTACTCAGTCACGTTTGGCAGATGCTCTTATCCAGACTTACAACATGCACTGACATTAGATCAGCGTTAGGAGTCTTGCCCAAGGACTCTTACTGATGGTGTTATAGTACTCGAGTCCAGTCTCATTAACAGTCTCTGTTAATTGGTCTTGACATCATTTGGACTCTTGGTTTTGTCTCGGTCAAGACCCAGACCAGCCGAGTGCGACACGTTCCGTCTGAGGTAATTAGAAACTGAACTTTTTCATTATTGAAAATCAACAAAACCTTTAAACAGTGTTAAACGGTCCTTTCTCTACATCAGGGGTCTCACAGTACCGACCCGCAGGTCGTCCATGTGCCTGATTCAGTCATCACACAGCGCCAGATATCGGGTCAGAATCAAGAAATCAACAAAATGATCAAACTCAGAATCAGAATTAACTGCTGTCCTTTCCCAGCACTTCACTCACGTTCAGCACAAACACTAATGCTATCATAATAAAAGTCCCACACAAGTTTACTTAATTCAAGTGAAAATGTTATTATATTATATTATATTATATATTTTATATATATATTAATATTTTATATTAGCCATGCTGTGTACGGGCGCTACACTAAATATATGAATAATAATGATAAAAATCATAATAATCATCATCAGTAGCAGTAACAGTGGTCTGTGACAGAATATCTGCTAAGCATTGACTAAGAAGTGCTTAAATGAGCACAAATATGGAGTTAAAATCCATTTTTGGAAAAAAAAACAGGACATTTTTCCCTATATTCTTAAAAAACGGAGTGGCCAGTGTGTCTATGCCTCACTCTGGTACATTCACAATAACTCAGTTTGCACTGTTTTCCATGTAGGTGCTGAATGATAAGCCTCAGGGTGTGAAGGCCTGGGAATTTCAGGGGTTATTCACAACAAAAACAATTAGGTGTCCCCAAACTTTAGACGCACAGTGCAGTGACTCAGGTCGTCTGTGTGCAGGTACTGCTGTAGTGTTTATTAGTGTGTGTAAACCTACATTAACTCCTCTCTGTGATCAGAGCAGAAACTTTCACTGGCAGGTTTCACCCTGAAGACATGTGCTGAGATCCAGAGCATGCTGGGACAAAGACTGTGCGCTAAACCTGCTCGCCGTGCTGTGTGTGTGTGTACATTCCCTGCTGCTAGTCTGGTTTCTGTCAGGCTCGTCTCAGCCCTCAGCACTGCTCGGTGATTTACTATGAAGCTGGTGTCTCCTCTGGCGCAGTGAGTTAACCCTTACAGGACTACAGATATTTCATCAATACAGTGATCAATTCTGTCAGGGCACTTTTCTGACTGCATCATGGGTCATTAAAAAGGGATTTTAATGCCATTAAAAAGGGATTTAAACAGGGTTTCCAATCAAGTCTGTCTAAAGTCTCACTCTACAGCCGAGAGAGCGCTGGTTTTAATCCAGATGTTCACCTGAGTTCGAGGAAGTATAGCTGGTCCTGCTGAATTAGATATCAAGCAGGGCTGTACATCAAATTTTCAAGTAAAAAAGTTGTGGTTATAGTTTGTGAACATTTTAAAAGACCTTAAACGCCACATTTCAACTTATCACTCTCACAACTACAGAACACACACACAAGGTTCATAGGAGTTTCTGAATAATGTAGAAGACGCTGAATAATTCATAGCTGTTACTGGACATTACACATTAACTTTGACCAAAAGTTTATTACACAGTAGCTATGAACTATTCCATAAGTAATATAAATCATTCATCCATCATCCACTATGAATTGTTCCATATCTGCTAGGAATTATTGAGTAACTACTAAAATTAATCAATCAAATCAATCAATTAATGAATCAACCTTTAGTCAAACTCAGAGCACAATAAGCATGACCCTCATTAACAATGTAGCCGAACCAATACAGAAATCAGAGACTGAAGAAATAAGATTGTAAAATTTTGATTGTTCAGAAACTTATTCAGAATCCACTATCAATTATTCATAATCCATTAATCAGTAACTGTTAGGAATTATTCAGTATCTGCTATTAATTATTTTGTATCTATTTTGAATTATTCAGTATCTACGGTGAATTATGTAGTATTTACTATGAATTCTGAATTATTCAGTCACTATTATGAATTATTTAGTATTTATTTTGAATTACTAAGCATAAATTTGGAATTATTTAGTGTCTACTATGAGTTTTTCAGTATCTACTATGAATTATTCAGTATCTGCATCTATTTTGAATTATTCAGTACTTATTTTGAATTATGTAGTATCTACTATGAATTATGAATTATTCAGTCCACTATTATTAATTATTCAGTATTTATTTTGAATTATTAAGTATACATTTGGAATTATTCAGTATCTACTATGAATTATTCAGTATCTGCTATTAATTATTTAGCATCGATTTTGAATTATTCAGCATCTACTATGAATTATTCAGTACTTATTTTGAATTATGTAGTATCTACTATAAATTATGAATTATTCAGTCCACTATTATGAATTATTCAGTATTTATTTTGAATTATTAAGTATCTACTATGAGTTATTCAGTATCTACTATGAGTTATTAAGTATCTACTATGAGTCATTCAGTATCTACTATGTTATTCAGTCACTAATATGAATGATTCGGTATCTATTATGAATTCTGAATTATTCTGTATCTATTTTGAGTTATTCAGTATCTACTATGATTTATCCAGTAACTACAAGTCATTATTCAGTAAGTACCAAAGTACGAAACTAATGTGTGATGTTTGATGAGAGAGTGAGGAGTTATTCTGACCCACAGAGAGACCTTTAGGGTCAGTTTCTCAGAGAGGGATTTAACCACGTCTTGGATTCTGGATGAAGAACTGAAAGGAGAATGGAGTTGAGGACTAGGCTTAATCCCAGTCTGGGAAACCAGCTCTTAGAGTTGAAGGGGTTAAATGTGGCACTATTGGGTCGCTGTGTCTGTTCAAACATACCAAACACTCCTCTATCAAAATACATCATCCATATTATCTCTTCATCGTGATGTTATGAACACTGAACAGCTGCAGCTGCTGTTGTTTGTAATGCAGCTCTGCAGCTGAGAATTCGCCCAGCTCACAAAAACACGGTTAACGCAGAGTAAACAAGCAGCTGCTGTCTGATATTAATAACTCCTGTCTGTGCACCTTCTGAGGGGCTTTCCTCTACAAACACCTTCACAGATCAACCTGCAAGCATTTCTACACCAGTTCCAAACGTATAGTTGATCTGAATGTCACATGATGATGTGATAAATGTCACAACATTATTTGTAGCTTCATCATTTGGTGTCTGATTAGTCACTGTGATGTTCAGATCATAAAGTATTGGAGGACAATCAATGATTGGATAATGATTCTTAGTGGAAATTTCACTACAACTGATTATTTTGGTACAATTCAGAACTATTTTTAACAATACAGCCAATAAACAAACAAAACAGGAAGTACTATTTGCACAGTATATGGATATAAACAATTGCTAAATTACAATCACTAAGAATTAAGGTTCTAGGATTAGAGCGCTTGTAGATACGCTCAATTAACAAATATATGCATTTCACTGTTGTCGGAACAAAACCTCGTATCTCCAAAATGGTAACTTTACAGGAGAAGGAAAAAACCTACTTGACTTTTAATGCAAGTCAATGGAACCAGACTTTTTTCCAAGTCATTTTGGGTCGTTTCTTTTAGTCCATTCATCATGAGATTTACACACAATGTAAAGGCTAACAGGCATTTTCAAATTATGTCAAAAACTGAAAAACGACAAAAATGGAGATAAAACGTTTTGTTCCGACAACAGCGATACGCTCATTTCAGTTTTTTAGGGTTTCTACAACAATAAGCAAATTAGATGCATTAAATCCCCTGATAGCGAAAAGTAGTGGGCTGCTGTTCGCCCACTAATGGCAAAGCATGGTCCACTGGTTTTTTGCTCAGCGTTTTCTGGGCCCAGCGGTAGTTACACAGATTAATAGACAAAATTTTACTTATCACTGCTAATTTTCCACTCGCTTCCACTTCTTCCTGTCTTTAGTTATACTTTGTAAATTAGTTCAGTAATTATTTTAAAGGTTTTTTTTGTTTTTTTTTTAATAAAAGTCTCATTTAAAATTTCTTTAAGGAGATTAAAAACTAGTTAGAGCTCGTATGCAGGACAGTAATCTGTGTGGTCTGAGGGTGGATCAGCAGTGGCAAACAGCCAGAGCGGCACCGACCTTATCAAGCCAGCGGACCGATATGTGCTCGCTACGTGGGACAGACCAACTCAAGCAAGTACAGTTCCAGAGATTACAGTCAGGACCGATTACAGCACTCTGGAGCTACAGGTAACTGATGTCACATCCTTAAATCACTGGACGCTGCCCTGTAGGCCGAGCCCCGGGCAGCCAAAGCCTCAGCCAGGATGCAAATTAATCAGCTAGCTACGGCGTTAGCTCCTGTTGTTAATCTTTCTTCTTCACCAGAGGAAAACAGAGGAGATTTAAATAGCCTGAGAATTTTATTTTAGCCAAAATATAAATTGAATATTATTAAAATCAATTCTAACATCCTAAAATCGATACAGCTGAAGGCCCAACCTGGCCAAGGTCCCTGCTTGTACACAAGTCAGCTAGCTAGCTAGCCAGCTCCAATCCATGTCAGGCAAAAGGCTGTCAGTGAAAAGGAATTGATTTGGAAGAAACATGCTGCAGTAACATGATTATTCTTACAACTAGATTAGTTAAAATCTCTTTTAGTGCTTTAGCTAGCTAACTTAGCTAAGTTAGCTAATGCTAACACTAACCCTAAACCTCAGTCCTTTTCAAAAAATCCCTTTACCAGCCAGTCTGTGAATTTATACATTTCAGAGTATGAAAATATAGCATTCAGGTCTAGATATGCTATATTAGCACAGCCTTTGTGTATTTTTTCCATAGGGAGTCCAGTGGACAAACGCTAACTTGCTGTGTTGATCTACTTTGGAACCGGATAGCATGACTGACTGATATATGCCCACTTTACCACCCAGACTAGTTCAGTTCAGTTCAGTTCAGAATACTTTATTAGTCCCAAAAAGGGCAATTCATTTGCAGCTTTCTCGTCCATACACACGACTGTACATATATACACACACATACGTCAGAGACACCAAATCCACATACATAGGTAAATGCATAAATAAATTATGCAGGATTACTGTCCTGCATACAAGGTCTAACTGGTTTTAATCTCCTCAAACAGATTTTAAATCCACACAGACTTTTATTTTGGAAAATAAGACAAATATTACAAACAACTGAGAGAAAAAAATTATGAGTGGGCCTAATCTAAAATTAGTTGAAAGTGGTGTCACTGCTGTGAAAACTGTGAAATTATTTACTAAACTAATTTACAAAGAATAATGAAAGAAAGAATGAAGGAAAAGTGAGTAAACTGGGCTGTGAGTGCAAAGTGAGAGATGAAAAGTGTCTCTCTGTCTAACACTCTGCTTAATCACCGGTGGGCCGCCCAGACAACGCTGAGCAATAAGCCAGTGGGCTGCCAGCATTGGCGTCACCGGGCCGTCAGTGGCCCTCTATCCTCGTACTGTCTGAGGACAACCATCATAACACATTTTATCATTTTAAATATTTGCTAGTAAAGAATCACCACTGCTGCTATAATTTATGACACAAATGGATGTAAAAGTGAACACAGCATGAAAGTCACTGACATTTCTGACCTTTAGCACTTGCTCTTGTTTCAAAAGCAGCTTTACAAAAGCCCCTCCAGCCCACCTTCTGCTTAAGGCATTTATAAATGCTACAGTCAGGCTCTTCCCCATTCCTCAGATTGCTCTGCTGAGCTGTGTACATTTCTGCTCTACACTGTCAGAAATAAAGGTTCTGTTCAGGTACATTTTTTGTTCATCAAGGTAGAAACAGTGTAAATGTTCCCTCAAAGCTCCAACAGTGGTTTTAAGGTCTGATTGTGAACCTTAAATAAGTTTTTCCAGGTGAAAAGTTCGTATTTGTACCTTTTCATAACCAAATGTTTTAAACAGAACAGCAAAATAAAAGCCTGGAGACGAGACGGGGTGTGTGGAGTCAGTACAGCTTAGAACATATCATTTCAGTGGATTATGGTTCAGTTATGTTCCCTGACTAAAGGTACTGAGATGGACCACTGAAGGTTCCACCCCAGTGACAGGAGGGGAACTGACCCAGAGACAGTTTAGTACCTTTTTTCTGAGAGTGTATATTAATGCCGCGTTTAAGTCCAACACTGACAATCAGACAGAGTCTAGTGGGTGAATGCCAGCTAGCTGTGTAGAGCGACTGTCTGAATTAGCATGCGCGCTGGGCCTTATCGCTGCTGTGTGTGTGTGTGTGTGTGTGGGTGTGCGAGTGTGTGTTCAAGCTGCTGTGGGTTGTGGTCGGGCAAAGCGCAACAACAATAAAGCAAACTTAACTCACACTTACAGTGTAGCGAGGCCAAGATAGCAGTTCAGCGCACAGCTAGAGCTAAAACAGTGGGGCTTTGTGGAAAATATTAATGTAATGCTAACATTAGTTACTCACATTCAGAGCTGAGCTGTTTTTAGATACACACTATTATTGACTCACACAGTCCAGCAGAACTTCTCTTCATGGATTTCAGGTATCTAACTTCATCTGTAGCAGCCATTAGAGACGGCTTAGCAACAAAAACAAGTTCTGTATGGCGACAGCTAATGTTCACGTTAATATCACCAAGTGACCCCATTTCGCAGTGTGCAGAGCTAGAACACTGTAACGTTACTGAAGTTGGTGCTGACAGAATGGATTCAAATGACTTTTTTGTTTGATGGTTTTGAGCGTTTCTCTGCCTCTTCATTTTCAGTGTAACAGCATTTGGATGTAGCGTTGGCATGGAAATGGGAGCAGTGGAACCATTAAAATGGGGGTAGTACAGCCATGGAAATGGGAGCAGTAGAACCATTAAAATGGGGGTAGTACAGCCATGGAAATGGGAGCAGTAGAACCATTAAAATGGGGGTAGTACAGCCATGGAAATGGGTGTAGTGGAACCATTAAAATGGGGGTAGCACAGCCATGGAAATGGGTATAGTGGAACCATCAGAAAGGGTATAGTGGAACCATGGAGATGGTCATAGTGGAACCATGGAGATGGGTGCAGTGGAACCATGGAGATGGGTGTAGTGGAACCATGGAGATGAGTGTAGAGGAACAATGGACATGGATGTAATGGAACCATGGAAGCATAGGGATAGGTATAGTGGAACCATAAAATTGGGTGTAATGGAACCACAGGGATGGGTGTAGTGGAACAATGGAGATGGGCACAGTGGAACCATGGAGATGGCTGTAGCAGAACCATGGCAATGAATGCAGTGGAACGATGGAGATTGGCACAGTGGAACCATGGAGATGAGTGCAGTGGAACCTTAAAAATCTGTGTAGCCCAGATATCAAAATTGTATTTATTTGACAAACTGAATAAATCGCATGTTTACAGTATTTAAACTGCTTCTTGTGGAAATTAAACATCTAAAGTGCACCATATGAAGTGAGGCAATAAGCTACTGTTGTAGCCTATTATTATTATTATTATTATTAGGCTAATAATAACAATAACAGACTTTGTCTTTTTTATTAACTTCACAGAATCAAAATCATGTAAGTTTTGCAATCGAAGGCGTTCCATGCACGAAGGCTGCAGCACGATTTTATCTGTTTAACAAGAAGAACAAAAAAAATGTCAGACCTCACGGACTGATATGGTCACGAACTGCACACTGAAGAAAACCAAGATTACAGGACGATGCTCTTGTCCATCTTAAAGCTGCAGACGGTGCATTTTCTGTCATTTGAGTCGTCCAAGTCGATTGTCAGTCAAGATAGATGGAAACTGTCCGCGCTTCATTCTACGGCTCCCGCCCACAGCGCGCCATTCAGACACACACAGACGTGAGTGTGAGTGTGTGTGAGTGAGTGTGTGAGTGTGTGAGTGTGTGAGTGAGTGAGAGGCCATGTTAACACCTCTTGCAGATGCATTTACGTATCTGCTGTGGCCCGAAAACCACACGCTCACAAACGCTGCTCACGAATAAGCAGAGAAGTCAAAGGCTAAGCTGGTTTCCTAAATTTGGCCAGCGTGCTGCCGGCCGGCACTTCCTGTATTTCAGCCACTGATTCACACTCAGTTCTCTATGAGCACATTCAGAGTTCCAGTGCATAAAACAGCTCCATTTAAGGTCCAGTCCAGAGTGCACAGCAAAGGACACACTTTGTGGCCTCAGCGGTCACTGCTCAAGTGCCTAAATTGACGCTAAATCGACTGTCGGAACAGATTAGGCTTAGACCGGCAGGCCGCACGCAGTTCAGTGTCCATAACATACACTCTGTTGTCATTTTGCACTCCTACGTCTACATTTCTGGTTATGAACATGCTGCCTGACGTCTGAGACGTTGTTTAATAACATTAAACAACGTGTGGTGAGGCAAAAAACAATTTTTTTCAGATTTCGCACTATTTTCCATCATTAGCGCTGCATATAAAAGCTTGTGTAGGTTCACTGGTGGTTTTGGATAGTAGATAAAATGTCTATATTTGTGTTGTAGTCATGGTAACCCCTGGTTCCTATCACCACCACTGTAAAGACATCTGAACCATTTCACACCAAACCACTCTGAATCACTCTGTTTACATCTCACACACTGAATTATGGAGGAATTTTGAAAAATTTGTGGAGTTTCCCTTTGACGTTGTAGGCTTAAAGCAGAGACACTAACAAAGCAGGCTCATAAAAAAGCTATGTTCAGTCAGTATGTCTGAAAATGGCAAGTTAACAGTCGTGAGTGGGCAAATTCAAATCAGCTTGAAAGGGGAACAGTGTTTATATTATTATATTTCATGTCTTCCCCATATTTCAGCAGCACACTCTACACTGAGGGCTCATTTTCCTCGAACACTCATTACAATACTTATATTTTTACAAAATACACATTTACACTCCAGAATACTGAGGGAAAGGGGGGCAGTAAACACATCATGTACACATAAAATTATGTATAACATTAAAAAAACAGGCCTACAGTTTTCAGCTCACTGTGTTCATCTGAACGTGTGTTAGATTTTGACGCTATTTACCGACTCCAGACATTCAGAGAGGTGAGACACAAATGAAAGACTGTAACACACTGTAACAACAGAAGAACCCTTTCTGGAGCTACATAGAACACGTTCTCCATCAAGTCTTCATGGCTCTATACAGAACACTGTTTGACTGTTCATGGTTCTATATAGCACCCATAAGGGTTCTTCGATTGTTACGCTATCAAACTTATAACAATAGAAGAACTCTTTTTGGTGCTATATAGAACCATGAACACTCAAACAGTGTTCTGTGTAGAACCATGAAAACTCAAACAGTGTTCTATATAGAACCATGAACAGTCAAACAGTGTTCTACACATTCTCAATCAACTGTTCATTGTTCTACACAGAACCCTGTTTGACTGTTCGGGGATCTATATAGAACACCGTCTGAGTGTTCCTGGTTCTATATAGAACCACTGTCTTTACTGAAGAACTTGAAGAACCACCTTTTTTTCAGAGTGTAGTTCAAAGTGTTTGTTTTGCAGGTTGGTGCTGTTTCTACTGTTCTACTGATTTAACTACTTCAGCATCAAACAAGCCTCTTCTGAGTGGAACCGACTATCAGAGCAGTGAAGACAGTAAGCCAAGCAGGCAACGGTGCTGCAGGACACTGCATTAAACAATGCATTAACTGTTAAACAACTCGTTAAGCCAGAGGTCGATAGAACACATTATCTATTAAAGATATAAAGATATAAATCATTGATAAAAACCCTTTAAGGACAAGGGTGAGCTAGAATATATGAAACATCACGCAGATCACTGAGTTATGCTTTAAATAAGCAGCATTTAAACATGTATTCATGAACACTGAACTCCTTAAACATGGAAAAGCAGCTCTAAACTGCTGAAACTGCTAAACTAACCAGCAGTTAACTCTACAGTCAACTCAGACGCTGGTGAACCGCCGCAGGCAGGCAGGGTTAACGCCACTTAATAACCTAACTCTTACAAAACGCAGCTGAAATGAACTGATTAGATCAGTGTTTATTTACAAAACCTGACAGTGTGCGGTCACTGACACGAATGACCCCGAAAATAATTGTGAGGAAATGTAGTTCAGTATTGTATCTCCATTCAGCAGGTCAAACATTTGTCTAATAGAAAACACATTATCATCAAAACATTATCATCAATGTAAATCAACATTACACTACATACATGACAGATATTAGAGGTCTAAGCTGAAAATATTCCATAAATTCAGACCAAACTAATAACAAAGACTCATTTAAGCGCTTGTGAAACACTGGATTAACCTACTGTGTTCAAAATCAAACAGCTCTTAAACCGAAGTAACGCTGTCCAGCAGCTTCGTGACCTGGTTCTTTCAACGCTCTCTGAAAGTTCTTTTTTTGGTCGAGCTACTTTTACTTCTCCTTCTAAAAGAACCCTTTTCACTCACCGACAGTGTTTACCTCGTCTGCGCTCGTCTGATTAACAGTGATTATTAGTGGAATAGTCCAGAATCTACACTCTTAAAAAGAGAGGGTTCTTCAAGAAAACAGACAATCTATTTAGAACCATGAACACTTAAAGAACACTTGGCATGCTTAAAGATCTCTGTGCATGGTGAAATGGTTCTTCAGATTGATGGAGAATGTGTTGTAGATGGTTCTATATAGCACCCATTGTTGTTACAACAGAAGAACTCTTTTTGGTGCTATATAGAACACATTCTCAATCAAGTGTTCATGGTTCTACACAGAACACTGTTTGACTGTTCATGGTTCTACATAGAGCACTGTTTGACTGTTCAGGGATCTATACAGAACACTATTTGAGTGTTCATGGTTCTATATAGAACACTGTTTGACTGTTCATGGTTCCACATAGAGCACTGTTTGAGTGTTCATGGTTCTATATAGCACCCATAAGTGTCCTTCAATTGTTATGATATCAAACCTGTAACAATAGAAGAACCCTTTTTGGTGCTATATAGAACACATTCTCAATCAAGTGTTCATGGTTCTTTATAGAACACTGTTTGATTGTTCATGGTTCTATATAGAACACTGTTTGTGTGTTTATGGTTCTACATAGAACACTGTTTGAGTGTTCATGGTTCTATACAGAACACTGTTTGAGGATTCATGTTTCTCCATAGCACCCATAAGGGTTCTTCGAATGTTAGGCTATCAAACTTACAACGATAAAAGAACCCTTTTTGATGCTATCTAGAACACACTCTCCATCAACTGTTCATGGTTCTACACAGAACACTGTTTGACTGTTCGGGGATCTATATAGAACACCGTCTGAGTGTTCATGGTTCTATATAGAACCACTGTCTTTACTGAAGAACTTGAAGAACCACCTTTTTTTCAGAGTGTAGTTCAAAGTGTTTGTTTTGCAGGTTGGTGCTGTTTCTACTGTTCTACTGATTTAACTACTTCAGCATCAAACAAGCCTCTTCTGAGTGGAACCGACTATCAGGGCAGTGAAGACAGTAAGCCAAGCAGGCAACGGTGCTGCAGGACACTGCATTAAACAATGCATTAACTGTTAAACAACTCGTTAAGCCAGAGGTCACCACTCGTGTCCACAAAGGTCCAGTGTAGCTGCAGGTTTTCATTATAATCAAGCAGAAACAAACCTGATTCCACTGGTGAGCTGTAGGAGGTGTGCACCTGCAGCCACACCAACTCTTTTTGTATATCACTTGTGACCCTTGCATTAAATGATGCATTAAACAATGCATTAAACTGTACATTAACTGGTAAATCAGACATTCACTGTGAAACTGCATTAAGCATTAAACCTATCGTTAAGCAATGCATATACTGGTAAAGAATGCATTAACAGTTAAATGGTAAACAACACATTTACCAATGCATTAGTTGTTAAATGACGCATTAAGCAACAACGCTAAGAATAATTTTTAAACAATGCACCAAACAATGCATTTACTGGTAAAGAGTGCATTAAACAATGCACTCATTATTAAACAATGCATTAAGCAACGCATTAGTTGGTAAGCAATGCATTAAACAATGCAATAAATGTTAAACAATGCCTTAATAATACATTAACTGGTAAACAACGCATTAAATGGTAACTAATGCATGTAACAATGCATTAATGGTTAAATGGTAAACAACACATTTAGCAATGCATTATTTGTTAAACGGTGCATTAAGCAACAACGCTAAGACTAATTTTTAAACCATGCATTAAACAATGCATTTGTTGGTAAACAGTGCATTAAACAATATGCTCATTGTTAAACAGTGCATTAAGCAAAGCATTGGTTGGTAAGCAATGCATTAAACAATGCATTAAATAGTAAACAATACATAAAATAATGCATTTGTTGGTGAACAGTGCACTAAACAATGCACTAATTGTTAACCAATGCATTAAACAATGCGTTGGCTGGTAAGCAATGCATTAAACAATGCATTAAATGGTAAACAATACATAAAATAATGCATTTGTTGGTAAACAGTTATACCAACATTAAAAACAATGCACTAATTGTTAACCAATGCATTAAGCAATGCACTAAATGCACTGTAAAACACTGCACTAACCCATGCAGTGACTGTATTCCACAAGCAATAAAATGCTGGAATCAGCTCTGTAACTGTGTCTGTACAGAGAACAATAACCGTAAAGCCGCTCCATCACTGAATGAACACATCTGCACTGTTCCTGGCAGCAGCGTCTGAAGGTAAACAGCACGATCATGTGTGAGTTAGCGCTCACCTGCTGAGGGGTGTGTGTTTACCCAGCAGAGTCGGCATTTAAAGAACGCAAACACGCCGAGATACGAGCAGCCTGAACAGCTCAGAGCAGAAGGTGACTCCAGATAGATTCAGAGTCCCAATTTATACATTTTATAAACTGATCAGCATCGGCCCACAATTCCCACATCAGACGTCTCACACAGATAGAAATCTGTATGAAGAGCTAGAGCGGGGGTCTCACACTCACACTACTGCAGACGGCTTCATACGTCCCCCTCACGTTTAAAACTGAGCCTTAATCACGCATACAATCTTCTTTTCCTGCATTTTGGTTTTATCTTTAATGTATTTACATGCTTTTCTTAAAGGGCTGTAAGAGAGGTACGCATCACTGCTGTCGGAACAAAACCACGTATCTCCATTTCTGTTTTTCGTTTTTCTGTTTTTGACATAATCTGAAAACCCTTTACATTGTGTGTAAATGTCCTGGTGAATGGGCCAAAAGAAACAACTCAAAATGCCTTGGAAAAAACTCTGGTTCCATTGACTTACATTAAAAGTAAAGTATGTTTTTTGCTTCTCCTGTAAAGTTACCATTTTGGAGGTTTTGTTCTGACAGCAATAATATATTTTTTCCACTTGACTAATTCTAGGTCTAAAAACACACCTGCTTTCGGGCAGCAAGCAGTCGTCAAGATATAAGAACCTTTTTGCAGTGCGTCTAAGAAAAAAGTCAATGACAGCAAATGACAAAACGACTGACAAAACGACAAAATCAAAAAAAAAGATGACCAAGATGTGCCTAAATGTAGGGATGCACATTGATATCAGAATTATATCGAAATCAGCTGATATTTGCTTTATAAAAATGATCAGCTATTGGACAGATGTTTACATTTGATCGATATTTCAAACCGATATTCGATGATGTTTTTACTGTATAACATTTACGCTTCGTTGGGTTACAGAGCTAAAATATCCGCATGTTATTCCTTTTGCTGCGCTTGGAACTCAATAGAAATAAATGTTATTTTTCTCTGTAATTATAATCCGGATTAATTTAGTCCCAATTCCTTTTTTTATTACATAAACATCAGCACCTGCAGATACGCACACTCAGATATCGGCATCGGCCCACTGTTCATTTATCGGTGCATCCCTACTTAAATAAGTCTATAAAAAGATGGTTCTTCAAGGGTTCTTTAGTAAAGACAATGGTTCTACACAGAAACAAGAACACTCAAACATCTGCATGCTTCAAAGAGTTTTTACATGGTGAAATGGTTCTTCAGATTGAAGGAGAATATGTTGTATATGGTTCTACATAACACCAAAAAGGGTTCTGCTACTATTATGATGTCAAGCTGTTTTCAAAGAAGGTTCTATACAACACATTCTCCATCAATCTGAAGAACCATTTCTCCATGCGTTCATGGAGGTTTTAGACTGATCAAGAATACTTTGTATATGGTTCTATATAGAACCAAAAAGGGTTCTGCTGTACTTATGATGTCAGGCTTGTGACAATAGAAGAACCCTTTTTTGTGCTATATAGAATCATTTTCAAAAAGGTTCTGTACAGAACCATATACAACACATTCTCCTTCAATCTAAAGAACCATTTCACGTGGCAAAGAACCCTTTAAGCATGGTTCTAGATAAAACCACTGTCTTTACTAAAGAACTCTTGAAGAACCATCTTTTTTAAGAGTGTAGTTCTTATCTGGAAAAAAACTTTTTCCTGCAATTGCTCAGATGGATCTCCTTGGAGAAGACCACCAAACTAGTGACCCCCAGGTAGGCTGAGTTTGAGACCCCTGGGCTAAAGGGTGGATACTGCAAACTGTGCACAACAGATGAGCTACAAGTTCTAACCGTACACCAGCGGGGTGGAGCTTCAGGGGTTGCGGGTTTCTCAGACCACCACTGGTCAGTGGTGGTCCTATGGTGAAGTAGAGGGGGGCTGGAAAACTACGTAACTATGTGTGACACACTTAAAAAGATGGTTCTCTGAGGGTTCTTTAGTAAAGGCAATGGTTCTATTTAAAACCACAAAAATATTAAAACCATTTCATGCTTAAATGGTGATATGGTTCTTCAGACTGATGAAGAATGTGTTGTATATTGTTCTCTATAGAACCTTTTAAAAAAGGGTTCTATATAGTACCATAAGGGTTCTTCTATTGTTACAAGCTTGACATTGTAACAACAGCAGAACCCTTCTTGGTGCCTTGTAGAACCATACATGACACACTTTCAATCAATCTGAAGAACCATTTAAGCATGAAATGGTTCTATATAGAACCATGGTTCTACATAGAACCACTGCCTTTATTAAAGACCCCTCAAAGAACAATCTTTTTTAAGTGTGCAGGTGTTTCTGATAAAGTGGCCACTGTGCATTTCTATGAGCATGAGCTGAACTCACCCATCCCTCAAAGGTCTCTTCGGTGCTGGTGGTCTCCATCAGGTCCTGGAAGCGTATGGTGCAGTTTGCTATAAATTGGTCGTATCCTATAGGAGCGTCGTGGAACACGGCGAGCTCCAGCGTGGTGCCGGTGGTCACGCCCGCGCTGAACTCCTCGTTGTACGTGGGGGAGTTTGTGCGGTGCTTGGTGCGCGTCTGGCCCACGCGGTACTCGTCCACCTTCACTACGATGTAGGGGTCCAGCGACTGAGCCACTTTACCGAAGAGCGCAGCGTGGCGCGTGGCGGTGCAGGTGGGCTGCAGGTGCACCGCCTCACCGATGCGGAGCCGCATGGTGCCGGAGAAACGCATCACACACACTGCTGATACTACACACAGACACGCAATACTGAGGATGCTGAACGCTACTGCTAACGCTGCACTGCACACCACATAGAGACAGAGATGCACTAATGCACTACTACTGCTGACACTGACACTAATGCACTAGTACTGCTGACACTAACACTAATGCACTTGTACAACTAACAGTGATGCTGTAGTACTGCTGATACTGATACTAATGCACTGATACTGATGCTAAAGCACTAGTACTGCTGATGTTAATACTTATGCACTAGTACTGCTGACACTAATACTAATGCACTATAATTGCTGACCCTAATAGTAATGCATTAGTACTGCTGACACTAATACTAGTGAACTAGTACAGCTGACACTAATACTAATGCACTACTACAGCTGACACTAATACTAATGCACTACTACAGCTGACACTAATACTAATGCACTAGTACTGCTAGCACTAATACAAATGCATTAGTACTGCTGACACTGATACTTATGCACTAGTACTACCGATAATAACAATGCACCAATACTGCTGACACTAACACTAATGCACTAATACTACTGACACTAATACTAATGTACAAGTACTGCTGACACTGATACTAATGCACTGATACTGATACTAATGCACTAGTACTGCTGACACTGATACTAATGCACTAGTGCTACACTGTTACTAACGCACTGATACTGATACTAATGCACTGACACTGATACTATACACTGTTAATACTAATTGATTAGCACTGATACTAGTGCACTAGTACTGATCATAACAGTAATACACACGAGGCACACACAGACACTAATACACGCACAAATACACACACTTAGCTAGACAGACCGAATGACGCTCACTTAAATACACACTCACACACTCTTAAGCACGCGCACACTGTCAAATACAAACAGACACACATTCAGATACAAACTCTCTCTCTCTCTCTCTCTCTCGCTCTAAAGCTCCTTCATGTCCACTCCACCTGCGCCAGGTGAGCCACTCACTCCACAGTCACGAGGATCCAAAGAGACCTCCAAACAAACAGAAGCCCCTCGCCGTAGCAGAGCTGCTCGGACTGTCCGGCTGTCTCTCTGCTGCTCCGATTAACTCTCTCTCACATAGACATAGCGGCGCGTGCAGCTTCTGCTTTTGCTTCTCTGTTCCTGTTTGTGTCACATCACCTGCCCCGCTCTGTCCCCAGAGCACGCAGCGCCCCCATGCGGCAGAGCAGCGACACTACAGCCGGCTCTGCAGGTTGATCAACATCTGGAGCTTGATCACTTCTAATAAGTTTCATTCACTTTGAATAATAATAATAATAATAATAATAATAATAATAATAATAATAAATGACCCATCACAGGAGTCTGGTGTGTTAGTGTGTGTTGTGCTGGTCTGAGTGGATCAGACACAAGTGCTGCTGGAGTTTTTAAACACCTCAGTGTCACTGCTGGACTGAGAATAGTCCACCAACCAAAAATATCCAGCCAACAGCGTCCTGTGGGCAGCGTCCTGTGACCACTGATGAAGGACTAGAGGATGACCATCACAAGCTATGCAGCAGTAGATGAGCTATCGTCTCTGACTTTACATCTACAAGATGGACTGACAAGGTAGGAGTGTCTAATAGAGTGGACAGTGAGTGGACACAGTGTTTAAAAACTCCAGCAGCACTGCTGTGTCTGATCCACTCGTACCAGCACAACACACACTAACACACCACCACCACGTCAGTGTTACTGCAGTGCTGAGAATGATCCACCACCCAAATAGCACCTGCTCTGTGGGGGTCCTGTGGTGCTCCTGACCACTGAAGAACAGGGTAAAAAAGTACGCAGAGAAACAGATGGACTACAGTCTGTAACTGTAGAACTACAAAGTGCTCCGGTCTGGTCAGTGGGGCTCTACTGGCTTTTCTAATGAATTAACTGAGAAAGTTCTCTTCATATGTTATCTCTAGACTAAAACGGGTCCGTAACCAATTAACTAGTTTGTGATGAACTTTCTGTGTCCTAACAGAACTGCAACAATCAACTAGGTGCAGTTCCACATTTGGCCAGCAGAGGCCAGCAAACACTGACAGAGCTGCAGTACATAAACTGTACGTGTGGGGGTTTAGATAGAGACGGGGAGACAGAAAGATCGATATAGAGAGAGGGAGAGGAAAAGAGTGTGTGTGTGTGTGTGTGTGTGAGTGTGTGTGTGTGTGTGTGTGTGTGTGTGAGTGTGAGAGAGAGAGAGAGAGAGAGAGAGAGAGAGAGAGAGATTTGAAATATTCTCCTCATACATTATTTTTTTCAGAATTATTTTTCACAAAACCATTTTCTAACCTCACTTTATCCCTTATAATTAAACAATTAATTAAAAGATAATGTTTTGTTTGTGGCTTAAATGCTAATATATGTAAATGAGCTCAATTCGGATTGGCTACTGTTTATTTCATGTCATCACAAAAGCAATTCATTCAAGCATGCAAAACTCTGCTTTGTAGTTTAGCTTCCATATACGGACAGACGGACAGCGTGGACTGGAGAGTGAATGACACATTTTGAAACTAGCTATGTTTACGAAGTTTTCCCATGAGGCAGTCCTTTTAGCACAGCTGTAGTTTCATCACTAGATGGCGCTCCAGTACAATACTGGCCCCAGAGTGCACCATTAAACACTGAACTTTTTTAATAACTTACTTTTTTAATAAACTTACTTATTCTCTGAACTGCACTGATTTGT
The DNA here is from genome assembly GCF_904425465.1 of Colossoma macropomum. Classification (NCBI taxonomy): domain Eukaryota; kingdom Metazoa; phylum Chordata; class Actinopteri; order Characiformes; family Serrasalmidae; genus Colossoma; species Colossoma macropomum. The sequence continues at coordinate 48,124,971 of NW_023494791.1, forward strand.
CTAAATAATGGATTCAACGTTAAAAGTAATATAAAATGGCAGATGAATATATAAAATCATTCTTGTGTCCTGCGCAACTGTCTCTATCTCTTTTCTCTTTTCATTAATTATTTGTAATTATGCAAACAATGAATTAAAAAAGACAAAAAAATTCTAAACTACATGAAATTGTAATAAAATAAATATCCAGAATGTCTTGTATTTCAAAAGTGTCAATCTCAAGGCAGATAACAAAAACAAAAAAAAAAATCGTATAAAAACATAATTAGTGATACGCTATTGTGCAACACTATTGTTATTGCAAAGCAGCTGTTCAAAGCCATTCTTTACCCATAAGAATGAACCGCGAAATGCTGGAGATTCTGAAACAGAATCATTCTTTGTATAGAAACCTCCACAGTCATTGTTCACTAAGCGGCCCAACGTTTATACACTCCTTATATGTCACCATGATGCAAGCCCACCAGCAACACCCTAGCAACCTCCAGAGATACCATAGCAACTACCTTGCAACACTCTAGCAACCTCCTGGAACACCATAGCAAACATTTAGCAAACCTTTACCAACCCTGAGAGATACCATAGTAACACCCCAGCAACGACAGCATATCACTTGCACTAACATAGTACCTGCTTGGCAATAACTGGCAACCATGAAGAATACCATAACAACCATCTAGGAATACCTTAGCAACCACCTGGAATACCACAGCAACCATTTAGCAACCCCCTAGCAACCATAATAACCACCTAACAACACCCTGACAGTCATCTCCAATACCATAGCAACACCCCAGCAGTACACCATAGCACCCATATTCAAATAACCTAGCAACCACCTGGAATACAATAGCAACATCCTAGCGCCCACATGGAATACCACAGCAACTATCTAGCAACACCCCAGCAACCACAGTACACCATAGCACCCATATTCAAATAACCTTGTGACCATCTGGAACATAATAGCAACATCCTAGCGACCACATGGAATACCATAGCATCTATCTAGCAACACCCCGGCAACCACAGCATACCACTGGCAGTAACTGGCAACCACTACACACACTACACAATTTAGCGTGCCCAATTGGCCTGACTGCATGTCTTTGGACTGTGGGAGGAAACCGGAGCACCTGGAGGAAACCCACGCAGACACGGGGATAATTTGCAAACTCCACACAGAAAGGATCCTGGTCACCCGGCCGAGAATCAAACCCAGGCCCTTCTTGCTGTGAGGCGACAGTGCTACCCACCGCGCCTGGAATACCATAGCAACCATTTAACAACCCCCTAGGAATCATGACAGACATCATAAAAACCACCTAACAACACCCTAACAGTCATCTTCAATACCATAGCAACACTCCAACAACCACAGCATACCATAGTAGCCACTTACAAATAACCTAGCAACCACCCAAAATAACAGAGCAACATCCTAGCAACCACCTGGAATACCACTGCAACTATCTACCAACACCCCAGAAACCACAGCATACCACCGACAATACCATTGCTCCCACTTGGCAACCACCTAGCAACCACCTAGAATACCACAGCAACACCCTAGCAACTACCTGAAATACCACAGCAAGTATCAAGCAACACCCCAGCAACCACAGCATACTACCAGCAGTACCACAACTCCCACTTGGCAACCACCCAGAATACCATAGCAACACTCCAACAACCACTGCATGCCATAGCACCCACTTACAAATAAGCTAGCAACCACCCAGAATACAATAGCAACACCTTTGCAACCACCTGGAATACCACAGCAACTATCAAGCAACACCCCAGCAACCACAACATACCACCAGCAGTGCCATAGCTCCCACTTAGCAACCACCTAGCAACTACCTTGAATACCATAGCAACTATCTAGCAACACCCCAGCAAATACAGCATACCACCAGGAATACCATAACTCCCACTTAGCAACCACTGATAATACCATAGCAACACCCTAGCAACCACAACATACCACCAGCAGTACCATAGCTCCCACTTAGCAACCACCTAGCAACTACCTTGAATACCATAGCAACTAGGAACACCCCTTAGTAATACCATTGCTTTGAATTGCGTAAGCTGCAGGATCACGCTGCATTTTCTCCAGGACGTGCACTTTTCTCATTACAGTGTTTTGTTTATCCTTTTTTGTTCCCAGAATATTTTATATTGAACAACATCTAAAAGGACACTTGTTGTCTATTGTTAAGCACTTAAATCTGCATTGTACAAGTTATTAATGTACATAAAAACCTATTAATATGAACAGTGACTCCAAGCCTACAGTGGTGTAGATCCAGAGTTATTGTGCACATTTACAGAACTAAAAAGCTCCTACACTCTCAGTGTGACGTGTTCAGCCTTGCTGTGTCTGAGTGAAGGTCTGGGTGAAGTCAGGCGACTCCTCAAGCTAAAGCAGCAGATTAGAAACAGCAGGAGAGGTCAGAGGTCACACATTTGCTCTATTAGAATGGACTGAGCAGCAAACGCTGCTCTGTTGTCTTACACAGAGGAAGCTCTCCAGACCACTGAAGAAAATCAGCCTGTCCATCAATCACACCACACACAATCTCCACACACGCACAGATGGCCTGACAAACACAGAAGTTCATTAAAAAAGAGAAAAAACACTGAAAACTGCACTATAAACTCAATAGTAAAAACAAAGACAGCAATTTGACCAATTCCAGACTTTCCCTTTTATTTTTCATCAGAAAACAAGCGTACACATTCAACTGTACAGTCTTTCTTAGAAATGACTCGGTGTAGGTTGTGTACTGTTCTTAAAGTGTCAGTGAGTCCAACAAGACCAGAACCACTGCTGAACTCTCCTCTCAAAGGCTTGACCGCACAAATTAAGCTACATAACGGTCAAAAATGGAAAAATATAGAAATTCTTCACAATCTGAAATTTAATGTAAGTGCCCTGACCTCTGAAACCCATCACTCAATGACTAAACTGGAGAACACTGCTTCTTCTCAAAGTACACTCTTAAACAAGATGGTTCTTTAAGGGTTCTTTAGAAAGGCAATGATTCTATAGGGAACCATGAATATTCAAAAAACATTTGCATGCTTATAGGGTTCTCTGAATGGTGAAATACAGGGAGATTCATTTGAAAGAGGCCCCGAATATTCAGTAATAACTCGAAGCGATCTGAACGAAACAATGTGCAATGAGCTCCTCAGCATATGGAGCTCCCAACAAGCCGGGATGCCCCTGCGTCAGAGCGATGAGGTAGGCGCCGGACAGCCGTCACAACGTTTAATCTGTGTTTGCAACATCCGGGTGCAGACCCCCCGTACCCCTTCATGTGTCTGGCAGAAAAAAAAGAGATCACTTCCAGCATCGCATGTAATGCAATCAATTACACATACGTGAAGATATGCAGTGTATTTTTTTGGTTCAGATTGCTTCATCCTAACGGGAGTTACAGCAGAATATTCGGGGCCTCTTTCGAGTGAATCTCCCTGTAGTTCTTCAGATTGATGGAGCATGTTTTAGCATTGCTAGCCAGCTAAGCTGCTATTTGTCTGTGTTTCTATCACTGTCAGTGATTAAGTAGATAAAGCTCCAGGAGACATATTCTGTTTTCTATATTCTATGTTTATGAATCTACGTTGTTTGACATCCCATTTTTGCTTCTAACAATTCTTGAACAAATACTTCACAGCGCATCAAGAGTTTATCTTTGGCGATTGGGCTGCAATGTAGAAGGCTAGTGTTCGGTACATTTACAGTCATGATTGCATTTATATACCAAAAGAGGCAAGTATGAACATTTTTCCACATGTTAAAGCAATATTCTAATCTATACACAACGTCGAATATAAAAAAATCTATAAGCAAAGTGCATATTCACAGACTGGATCAGTCCATGTTTGATTTGACTTGATTTTCTCTGTTATATAATCGAACAGGATAGAAATTACACAATAACATAAGAACTGGTCCAAATATCCACTGTGTTCCCACAGTTTGTATGAAATATTTTAGTTTATTTTCATATATTCAGCAGCTTTTTTTAAATTTCAGCCCCTGAGAAAAGCCCGGTTGACGTGTATAATCTGTTACAGTAATAACTACGTCTGTGTGTCACTTTTTAATGCGTCCCTCGTTCAGTAAACTTTGTTTTGTGAGTAAAAGGCACAGTGATAAATGTGAAAGCATTTCCACAGAGGGCAGACGAGGTCAGATGAGGTCAGAAGGTGAAAGGTCAGATACTCTGCGCCCATGAAATGACGATGATGCAGAGACTCAGCAAACCCACAAACACACCGAACACCACGAGAGCACCCGCCTGCAGACAGAGAGAAAATATGTATTTATTATGTATCACTTAAGTTTTTTTTGGCTTCTGCTCACTGTATTGTCATTTTGCAGTGTTAATTGTTGTGTTCAGTTCTCATTTTTACATTTTACACTGACTCTAAAATGTTCAGTTACTTAGTTTGGTTTTAATACTGTCCCATATTCGTGTCGCTCAGTTCTGTACCGCAGTGACGCTCAGTTCTGTACCGCAGGTGTCACTCAGCTCAGTGCCGCAAGTGTCGCTCGGCTCAGTGCCGCAAGTGTCGCTCGGCTCAGTGCCGCAGTGTCACTCGGCTCAGTGCCGCAGGTGTCACTCATTCAGTACCGCAGCGTTGCTCAGTTCAGTACCGCAGCGTCACTGGGTTCAGTACCGCAGCGTCACTGGGTTCAGTACCGCAGCGTCACTGGGTTCAGTACTGCAGCGTCGCTCAGTTCAGTACCACAGCGTCACTCAGTTCAGTACCGTAGTGTCATTCAGTTCAGTACCGTAGTGTTGTTCAATTCTGTACCACAGTATCATTTAACTCTCAGTGTTTACTTCAGTACGAGTTCAGTACCACAGTGTTGATCATTTCAGTACCGTAGCGTCATTCAGTTCAGTGTGTAGTTCTGTACTGTTTTATGCAGTTACTCACCCCCACTGAGCTGCAGGACCTGATGTCACCAGAACGGATATGCAGGTAAAACAAACCAGGATACACAAACAGCAAACAGGTAGAGGTAGTGGAGCCTGTAGAGACACAGACACACACAGAGACACACAGAGACACACAGAGACACACACAGAGACACACACAGAGACACACACAGAGACAGACACACACAGAGACACACAGAGACACACAGAGAGACACACAGAGACACACACACAGAGACACAGACACACACACAGAGACACACAGAGACACACAGAGACACACAGACACACACACACATGTATTTTGGGAACAAAAAGTTGTTGAATACACTAAAAATGTTGTTGAGACACTGAAAATAAGTTTCCAAACAGTACAGCAACATTTTGCTTTAGTCGAGTTACAGAGGAAGATGAATGCAGTGTCAGGACAGGGCTCAGGTACTACCCACTACACTGGGACACTCACCCACAACCCCAAAGACGTTTCTGATGTCCGGTACGAAAACAGCCAGTAGGACCACGATCAAGAGGAGGAAAAGGGTGGAGAGACAGTGAGAGAGCCAGGAGAACTCCCTCTCGCCCCAAAACAACATCAACAATGATTTACGGGCCTAAAGAGAGAGAGAGAGAGAGAGAGAGAGAGAGAGAGAGAGAGAGAGAGAGAGAGTAAGCCATCTTACTGTAATAATGCCTCTTAAAGCTACACAGTATTACCATTCTGGATTGTTATGTTTATTGTCATTTAGCGACGCCCCGATAGCCCTTCACTGCAAGGTGTTGCCATATGGCAACAATGAGTTCCTTTTCATTTCTATTGCCTACCACAATATAAAAGTCTTTTTTCTCAATTATTTTGGGAAACAGAACATTTTAAGAATAATACATTTAATGTGTAATATATTTATTATAAGTAATATACTTCTTCTGATCGTATGTCGTCCTGCCGTAGTCTGATATTTCTTTTCTCACGTGGTGAGATGCACCACCTGGAATGCTTTTAAGGTGTGTGTGTAATTCAATATTTACAGAAAGCAGAATGAAAGAAAAAAAATGAAAGTCTATGCAAGGTCTTTTCTTTTGCATTAAAAAAAACAGCTTAAATGCTTTAGTTTTTACATAAAATGATAAAATACGATTGTTGCCTTATGGCAACAGCATTTAACAATGGAACTGTAGACTACAATTCATACAGTAAGAGTAAATTAACACTGCCTTCGTTTTATATTAGATCAATATAACTATCAACATAATTATTTTCACACTTTTCTGTATTCCACGAAGCACTTACACATTAATGGCTGCTATGCAGTTTATTGTAGTTTTGTATTAAATTATGTCCTTTTTGAATAAGAAAAAATCATGAAACGGTTTCATATAATTCATACAGTAAGAGGTGAATGTTAAGTATGAGCCTCTGCCAGTCCGATCTGATCTCTGTTTTCATAGATAATTCAGCCACATAATGTAGGTAATATAGTTTAGTCTGCTATTTAATACTACAGTACGATTATTTTGTTTTTACATACATAATGAAACACAGAGAAGACATGTTTTGGTTTATGGTCTACCTTTTTAAAATGGTCATTTTTTTTAGTGTTTAATATTGGCTTATGATCAAATTTGACTTGATTTCTAAATTTAATTTCATTTAAATTTATCTTAAATTCAAATGTTCTTAAACACAAGATACCAGTTATTTTACAATGCCTCCAGTAAAATCACAATTTCTGATGTGTATGATAGTCTTAATGTATATATTTATTATATTTTTTGTTTTTGCGGGCAATTTAGGTGAAAAATCCATTTGATATGAGTCGTGAATACACTATGATTTCGTGTTGCTCTAAAACGTTCGCAGAAGCTGCTCTTTCCTCTCAGCTTTAGTTGCGCTGTATCTGCTCGAGGTTTAGATGAATTTGGCTCAGAAACAGCTGAAACCTTCAGGATTACTGAACAGGGATTAAACCTCAGCACAAACTCACTGGGAAGTGTATGAGCGGCACCGTGAGCAGCACAGCCAGCAGGATCACCAAACGCACCGTGGTCACCAGGACGTCCCGCGGCAGGTAGGCGTCGTATCCTAGCAACAGCTCCGAGTCCACCTGGGCTGAAGAAAACACAGGAGTAGATCACTGACTGAGTTCAGACCAGGGTGGAAAACTCATTTGGGTTCGGTTAAAAATCTAATTCACACTATAAATCACTTGCATTACTAATATGTACCTGATTCCCTTCATACAGTTCAATCCAGCTGCTATCAGTGTCGAGGCTTTGATTATACTTTGCACTGCTTTATACCAACACTATAAAGTACTACGCTAATACTCTGCATAGCTTTATTGCAGTAAACAAACTGAAAACAAACTGCTAAAACTGCTACTGACTGAAAGACAACAGGCTTATATATAATATATAATATAAATTGGAAAAGACCAATTTAACCAGTTTAATTAATTAAATTAACTTTTCTTTCAGTAAAACCCAAAAGAAAGAGTCAAGAGGGTGTCAAAGAAAGCAGACGAGGACAAAGAGGATAAGAAAGTGAATAAATCAGCAAATAAAAGGTATATTTCATACGTTTTGTCATATTAGACCAAACCGTAAAGCGGGATCCACTTTAAACTTTACAGATTTAACACACAGATATAGAAGCTAGTTTTTTGTCCCTGAGCTCTTACCGTAGAAAGTGAGGTAACCGAAGAGAGCGGAAACCAAATAAACCAGGAAACTGAGAGAGATGCCCACATTCGCCACGTTCTGCATCCTCTGCTTAGTCGGCCTGAAATACACACACACACACACACACACACACACACACACACACACACACACACACACACACACACACTTCCTTTACAATAATTATCTAAATATTTACGGGCAAGTTATCTGCACTGTTCACTTTTTGAAAATGAGGCACTCTGGAGATTTCTGGACACACATTATTATCATCAATATAATAAACATCATCATCATCATCATCATCATCATTATTACAGACAGACAGAGTCCTTTGCAATACTTTTGGCACCCTGTTCAGATTTTTACCAAATGATTTTTATTATTTGTATTATTAATTTACTGAAACTTAACATATTGTGAAAAAAAAAGTCTGTGCAAAAGTTACGACATTATTTTATGTATTTTTTTCCAACATGTTCAGTTCAAAGTTGTGAACTAACATTTGAAGAAAAATGTTTTGAAAAAAAAAAAAGGATGCGTTGACTTATTTTCACTTAGTAAATCAACAACATGTCTTTTGACTGTGGACATTTGCAGACGGACAGGCAGATGGACTTTACTGATTCCCGGGTAAACGGGGAATTCTGGGAATGACTTATTTGAAGCCTGTGAAGTTGTACAGGTCTAGCATCTAATTAGAATAATTTTGTAGATGCATCTACAATAAAACTTGAGTATTATTAAAAACAGTGACTCTAAACGTGTGGACAGCAGTGTGTGAGGTGCTGTGTCTGTGCTGTGGTTCTACTGACCGATGGAGTTCACAGTAAATGGGCAGGATGGCAGTGTGACACAGGAAGGAGAAGGCCATGGTGGGAACAGCATAGGCACTCTAAAACACACACGCAGACACACACAGACACACACACACACAGAGACACACACACGCAGACAGACACACGCAGACAGACAGACACACGCAGACACACACAGACACACACACACAGAGACACACACACGCAGACAGACAGACACACGCAGACAGACAGACACACGCAGACACACACAGACACACACACACAGAGACACACACACGCAGACAGACAGACACACGCAGACAGACAGACACACGCAGACACACACGCAGACAGACAGACACACGCAGACAGACACACGCAGACAGACACACGCAGACAGACACACACACAGACACACACATGCAGACAGACACAGCACAGCACAGACACAGCAGACAGCAGCACACACACAGACACACACACAGACAGACACACACACAGACACACACACAGACAGACACACGCCGACAGACACACACAGACACACACAGACACACACAGACACACACGCAGACACACCATTCACCTCATATTCAGATCCATTCAATGTCCAGACAAGATTTAGTTACATTCAAGTCACTAAATATATGTTAGACAGATCAACATCCAATTAGCAGTCAGAGTCAGCTGCTCTTCACATTTCAATTCGTTTATTTTATTCTATTCATTTATTGGACAGGGGCGGCGCTCGTTAATCAACAGAAAAAAAAACAGTGTAAATGTGCCGGTCAGCCCTATAGGCCGGTTTTCATTTGTCATCCCTGGACAGTTTTTAGCATGGCAACCAAAAATTACAATAAAATGATTTATCACAAATAACTCATACAGATACATACATACAGACTGACTGACACCCAAACCAATACAGTGAAACAACACAACACAACCAAACAACCAAACAGGAGGCAGCTAATATTCTAATGTTCACATGCTTCACTGTTAATAACCCAAAGCTTCAGCTGACCAGTAACAGTACAGTAAGTACTGGTTTCTATTCTAGTACAGGAAGTTCTAACAAAATTAATATCC
>NW_023494791.1:48137005-48194505 GCF_904425465.1 Colossoma macropomum
CACCACCACCTGAAACCAATAAGCACAGAGGGGAAAATAATGTTCTCATTTTTCTGCTAAACTGCACAAAAAGTACGTTCAGTTCTTCAGCTAAACATACCAGTGTGTTCTAGAACGCTCTACGCTCTGTACACAAACTCTACACACTACAACTGACTAATAACAAATCAAAGATTTAGTTTATCATAAAGCAGCTCTGTGCTGATGCTTTGAGTATATTTATCTCCAACATTCAGCTTCATGTTCATTTATGGCCTCCTCGGTATGAAGAGCAGGTTTTGGTCTAAATAATAAACACTGATTTGTCAGCTTTCTTTTCCAAACTATTGTTAAAAGCTCATACTGAGACTCTTTTAGTCCAAATGTGGTTTAAACACCTGACAGGTCTGAGTGCTGACATCACAACCAGGGGATAAAGTGGGCGTGGCCTTTGGCTCTAGTCCCCAAACTAGCACCGTCACTAACTTGGACAGAAATATTTATACGTGTGACGTATTCTTCTGAATAAACCTGATTATGATTTAACGGTATCCAACGAAGAAAAACAAACACTCACCACAACAGCGAAGAACAGCATGAAGAAAAACGACAGACTGCTGGTGTAACCAAGGAAACCTGAGAGAAAAACAGAAGCAAACAAGTCTTAAACATGAACATGCACGCATAAACAGAGCACTCTCAGTATGAGAGCACTGTTGTTTCACTACTGTTACATTACTGTTATATAAACTGACCAGGTATAACATTCTGACCACCTCCCTGTTTCTGCACTCATTGTCCATTTTATCAGCTCCACTTACTATATAGGTGCACTTTGTAGTTCTACAGTTACAGACTGTAGTCCATCTGTTTCTCAGATACTTTGTTAGCCCCCTTTTACCCTGTTCTTCAGTAGAGTGGACAGTGAGTGGACACTGTTTAACAACTCCAGCAGCGCTGCTGTGTCTGATCCACTCGTACCAGCGCAACACACACTAACACACCACCACCACGTCAGTGTTACTGCAGCACTGAGAATGATCCACCACCCAAATAGTACCTGCTCTGTGAGGGTCCATGGGGATCCTGACCACTGAAGAACAGGGTAAAAGGGGGCTAACAAAGTATCAGAGAAACAGATGGACTACAGTCTGTAACTGTAGAACTACAAAGTGCACCTATATAGTAAGTGGAGCTGATAAAATGGACAATGAGCGTAGAAACAAGGAGGTGGTCAGAATGTTATGCCTGATCGGTGTATAGCTGCAGAACACTGTGTAATGTCTTTTGATATTTAAATGATATGTTAAGTTAGCATTATCGGGTGCGATAAATCAAAACAAAACTATTGATACATTATTGAAACATTTTTTTCATTATTTATATCCATGGATATTTTACAGTCACATATTCAGTACGTTTAGAACTTTCCTCCTTCAAACATCGGAGCTCATGGCTTGTAGTTTGTTCTCTCATTTTAGCGCTATGAGATGAGATGCTGTAGAGCTGCAGCTCCTGTGTGCAATCTGCAGAACTCTTTTAGCAGAATGGGCCGTTATCCAGCACCTGCATCTTCTTCTTGCGTTCTCAGTGTTAAATAAACGCGTGAAGAGTTAAATACATTAAAATCTACTCTGTGTGAAAATTCCTCACGAATTAAAGCTGCACTATGTACGTTTTTTTTATTACAATTGAAAGAAGTGTCATTAGTGGGTGAGGTCAGATCGGGAGTTTTTCACACCACGTCGTACGTTTTTACATATTAACGTCACACGCACAGACCCAGAAAGAAGGTCCGGCTCGATGTTTAGGTCTCAGATGATCTCAAAATCAACATTATATTGATGAAGATATGATGACAATAGTAGACTAGAAAGGGAAAGTCTGTGAAAATCCAACTAATTATGTTAAAAATTATGTTAAAAACCCTTTAAAATGGTGGAAGACTGTTGATGGTCGTTAAAGTGTAGTTTAGATGTTGCTAGGCGGTTGCTACATTATCCAAGGTGGATGGTAATGTGTTGCTAGGCACTACCTTAAATCCACTGCCACCTTAAATTTACTATCTTATATACAATGCCACCTGAAATTCACTGCCCCCTTAAATTTACCGATACATTAAACAGACTGCCACCTTAAAGCTACTGATAACTTAACTACAGTTCCAGCTTAAATTCACTTATCTTTACGCTGCATTGATCTTAAAGGCTACTTTTATTCTTTTGTAAATTGTAAAGTGACAACAAATCTCTCTCTGATGACTAACCAATCCTTGGCAGCAGAGCCAGAGGAAGCACCACACACACCGTGACCAGAATCAGCAAAATAACACCGTCTTCATACCACACCCTGCAAGAGAGAGAGCAAGAGAGAGTAGGAAGAGAGGAAAAAGACAACTCAAAGTGAAGGAGTTACACATTTGATGTTTTACCTTATAAACGCATACACTCATTCCAAATTTGTTGCCTGCAACACGTTCCAGAAAATTTGGGACTTGGCAGTCATTTGGGAACAGAAACAACTGATCCAGTTTTGAGAGTGTTTTTGTTTGCGTTTGTCACAAGTCTTCAGCTGCGCAACCATACAAGGCCTTCACTGGCATATTTCATTCTTCATAATGTGCCACAAGTCTGGCGCCAGCACGCTCAGCCACACTGCTGTAACACGTGCAGCATGTTTCTTGGTGTCATGCTGAAATAAGCATGGACGTCCCTGAAAAAGACGTCGTCTAGAAGGCAGCTTATCATCACTGTCGGAAACCTTGTATCTCCAAACTGTAACTTTACACAAGAAGAAAAAAACCTTCTTAACAAGATTTTTTGGACCATTTCTGTTCTTTGTAAATATTAAGACAATGCAAAGGGTAACAGGATCTTCAAATGTAAAAAAGTATGTAAAAAAAGTAAAAAATGACCAAAAAAATACTAAAAGTCTAAAGGCTGAAGATAAATTACCACACTGCTCCATAGCGGTCAGGGTTTTTAAACACAACACAGAATCAACCACTGTCTGCCATGAATCTTTGCACGTAAACTGTTCATTAAAAATCGATACTGTGTTTTTGAGAATCGATACAGCATCACAAAATATAATACTGCAATACACGTTTCCACTGAGCATCAGTCCATTTCAAATGAGCTCTAGACAGTGACTGTGTTTACATGCACTTAATAATCTGACAACTGCAGAAAATCAGACTGTGTCAGTAACAGGTTCTGTATGTTTTCAAGCTCTTAAGTAATCAGATAATGGAGAAATGGGTCAGTAATCAGATTTCTGCTCTGCAACCAGCCAATAAACTGCCAGAATAAGACGGGACGTAAACATAATGTAAAGCTCAAACTTCATGACACGGCTTTTTTTTAAAAACATCAACCTACTGTACCTGAAAATATGAACATACATCATCTAGAAGATGAAGAATATTTAAATCCTTCATTTCATCAAGCATATATTTGGTTTCAGTGTCTCTCCGAAAGTGTTTTGCTGCGTTTCGTGGCGACGCTGCTCACTTATTTCCGGTACCACCGTCTGTTTTCGCACATGCTCAGACTGAGAAATCCGAAAGAAATCAGAGTAAGAGTTTACAGCACTGAGAAATCTGATTACTGAGCTAAAATCCAGCCTCTTAATCAGATTTCTTAATCAGATTTCTAGACCTTACTCCAATCTAAGAAACCAGAGTGTGCTGTTTACACGACCACTTAAATAATCAAATAACTGCAGAAATCTGAATATAATCAGATTATTAAGGGCAATTAAACGAGCTCATTGTTGACCAATGCTGCGCGAGGTACAGTTTTAACTGAAATTTGTTCTGTGTTGTTCACCAAAATATTTTCGAGCCCATGCAGACACAGAGACATACTTAAAATCCTACACTTTTAAAAAGATGGTTCTTCTAGAGTTCTTCATTAAAGGCCATCTATTTAGAACCATGAGTTCTATATAAAATAATCTGAATGCTTAAATGGTTCTTTGCATTCTTTGTTCGTATGTGTTGTATATGATTCTATATTGCACCAAAAAGGGTTCTTTTATTGTTAGAAGTTTGACATTGCAACAGCAGAAGAACCCTTTTTGGTGGTTTATAGAACCATAAACAGCACATTCTCCATCAATCTGACGGCCATTTCACCATGCAAAGAACCATTTAAGCATGAAATGCTTTTATATGGAACTCCTGGTTCCAAAAAGAACCACTGCTTTTAATAAAGAAGCCGCGAAGAACCTTTTTTAAGAGTGTAGCAATCGCTAGTTGAGGAACCTGGTTCTTAAACTGTTGGATTAACTCCTGATGCAGTTTTTAGCGAGTTTAAGATGATTTTAGAGTGTAAGACGTTTATATATACACACACAAAAACAACAAAGCTGAAAATGTACAACATTAAACATCTTTTCTTTGTGTTGTTTTCTTTTAAATACAGGTCAAAGTGGATTTACAAACCTGTTTTTGTTTGCATTTCTCATTTCTCTGTCCCGATGTTTTTGGAATTGAGGTTTGCAGCTGTAAACATTTCTCTTGGCTCTCTAAGAGTCCTGCAGTGCTTTATTGCATTAGAATTATCTTACAGTTCATGTCAATATGTTATCCATACATTCCTAACACAACAGGCCGGTCTGTGTTGAATTATTGTTCTGGGGAAAGTCCCCTGTTCGTTGCCCAGATGCGTGCGGGTCTCTAAACTCAGGCCGACAGCGCGGCCCTCTCATGTGGAGCTCCTCTGTGAGTCACAGGCTTCAGCTCACAAACCAAAACAATTATGTGATTCTCCTTCTTCTACAAAAAAACAATCCCGTCTCCTCCGCACCGCCGAGCAATTAGGGACGACCAGCGGTTATTTTGACTGGATGATGCATTGGCAAAATAATGTGCATGTGTGTGTGTGCGTGTGTGTGGTGTGTGTGGTGTGTGTGTGTGTGGTGTGTGTGTGTGTCTGTCTGTGTGTTTGTGCTCTGCTCCTCCCACATAACCACCATTGCTGGCTGCATAAACTGTTTCCTAATTGATGTGACCACTAATGTTTCCCAAACACCGCAGCATCTCTTCCACATGCAGATCAGTCGGGAGGAAAACAGCGACAGTACAAGCTCCAGTTCAGTCCCGTAACACTCCAAACACCCGACTGACGACTTTATCAGTCTGTGTTACCGTCCTACCGAACTGAAGCCTGAGCACCGGTTCTATATAGAACCGTGAATACTCGAAGAACGATTTGCATGCTTAAAGGGTTCTCTGCATGGTGAAAGGTTCTTCAGATTGACGGAGAATGTGTTGTAAATGGTTCTATATAGCACCAAACAGGGTTTGTCTATTGTTATGATGTCAAGACTGTAACAACAGAAGAACCCTTTTTGGTGCTATATAGAACCCTTTTCAAAAAGGTTCCATATAAAACTATACCCAACACATTCCCCATCAGTCTGAAGAACTATTTCATCATGCAAAGAACAATCTAATAATGCAAAGTGTTCTTTGAGCGTTCATGTTTCTATATAGAACCACTGTCTTTACTAAAGAACCCTTGAAGAACCATCTCTTTAAGAGTGTACTTTAGCCCATGTTTATAGACAACAGTACGTCAGACAGTCTATTAGGGATGACTGACTTATTTCCTGTTGGTCGCTGCAAAATTAAACAAATTAAATTTTCTGCATCAAACTAGAACAGCTCTGTCACAAAACTGAGCCATGGCTTGAGTGTTCTAGAACAAAGAAGAGAGTTCTAGAGTAAAGTGTAGACAGTTCTTGAACAGAGTGTATGAAATTCTAGAACAGATGAAGAAAGTACAAAGCTCCAGAATGTAACGGAACAGAACGTAGAGGTCAAGAATGGAGAGTGGAGATTTCTAGAATAGAACGCAACACGTGCCAAAGCAGCATATAGTTCTCGAAGACTGCGCAAGTTAAGAACATAATGCTACTTTTCTAGAAAAGAATATGGAGGCTTCTAGAGCAGAATGCGGAGTACAGAACAATCTGTGTAGAGATGCAGAGAGTCAGAACAGAGTGTACGGAAAGCTCTAGAATGCAAAAGGACAGAATGTAAAGGTCTAGAATGGAGAGTGGAGATTTCTAGAATAGCACACAGAGAGTTCCAGAACACAGGGCGTGTTCTAGAATGGAATGCAGAGAGTTCCAAAGAAAAGTGTAGTTCTTGAAGACTGTGCAAGTTAAAAGCAGAATGTAGAGTTCTAGAACAGAATGTAGAGAGCTGTAGAGCAGAACGTTTTAGAACAGGATGTACTGTTCTAGAAAAGAAACAGAACCAAAGAAAAACAGCATGGCTTGTACAGAATGTAGAGAGTTCTAGAACAGGGTCTTAGAACAGAGAGCTCTAGGACATAATGTAGAGAGCACTAGAACAGGAGCTCTAGAATACAAAGAATTCCAGAACATAATGTTGCTCTGAAACGGAGTGAAGAGAGTTCTAGAACAGCGTGTAGAAAGTCGTGGAGATCTTAGCCGGTTCTGGAAGAAGATGTGCACTTACCCAGAAGCCTCAGTTCTCAAGAAGCTGCGGATGGTGGCCGGAAGTTCAGACTTTAATATGAACATGTAGGAAGACATGGCTGCAGGAACACGAGAGAGAACACAGAATAAAGCCTGAAGCACGAAGGAGAACAAAACAACCAGACAAGGAGGAACCTAAAGAACACGCTGTGAGAAAATACATTCAGTTTATATCACAATACCTACATTTAGAGTCAGTTATTCATTCAGCCTAATGAGAAACTGTAGAACAGACTCAGTTTATATCACAATACCTACATTTAGAGTCAGTTATTCATTCAGCCTAATGAGAAACTGTAGAACAGACTCAGTTTATATCACAATACCTACATTTAGAGTCAGTTATTCATTCAGCCTAATGAGAAACTGTAGAACAGACTCGGTTTATATCGCTATACTGTATGCATGAGACAGTTGTGTGTGAGAGGAAAACAGAAATGAAGCAGAAATTAAGTTTTAAATTTTGTTTTTCTGTTACTCAGTAAGAAAAACTGTGCTTACCACCAATGTTCTGGATTAGAATGGTACAGGCCACCAGAACCTGGGCAAGAGAAAACAGAATAAAACAATAAAGAAACTTCAGTGACTTTGTGTATAATACTGACATTTTCCCCAGACAGTTTTGGACCGAGCTGAAGTTCATTTGACTAAAAAAAGTCATAAATAATATAAATATTTTTTACAATGAACTGATGATATAAAAGTGTACTGTACTATTCAAAACTTCACTGCTCAAAAGTTTAGAATCCACATTAAATCAAATTTGTTTCAGATAAATGTATAAAATTAATTCATGTTAGTCTTTGAAATGATTAGCAAGAAACTGTAAAAATTAAATAAGAGGATTGAAGTTCTAATAAAATTAATATACAGAATGAAAATTAATATCCACAATAAAGTTCTAATAAAGCTTAGTATTTAGAACAAGTTTCTAATTAAATGAATAAGATCCAGAGAAGTCAATAAAATAATATCAGAATAAAGTTCTAGTAAAATTAATATCCAGAGTGAAGTTCTAGTAAAATTAATATCCAGAGTGAAGTTCTAGTCAAATTAATATCCAGAGTGAAGTTCTAGTCAAATTAATATCCAGAATAAAGTTCTAGTAAAATTAATATCCAGAGTGAAGTTCTAGTCAAATTAATATCCAGGGTGAAGTTCTAGTAAAATTAATATCCAGAGTGAAGTTCTAGTAAAATTAATATCCAGAGTGAAGTTCTAGTAAAATTAATATCCAGTTATTCACTGGCTGTGTGAAAGGCGACTCACCCTGCCTGCTCTGTTGAAGGCTTTCTCTCCGAGACCTTCATATGAGTTCAAGCCTGCACCACACACACACACACACACACACACACACACAGACACACACACACACACACACAGGAAAGAGTAAACAAACATATCGATAAAGTAATAAATTCATTAAAACAACTCTAAAATGTTCCTGATTTCAGAAAAACCTCACACTCACTCTTTAACACTGTTACTTCACCATCTGAACACACTGTTAGTGACATTATAACATCACAACATCACAGCGATGGGATGTGAACTCGTGTCCTTGTGTTAATGTTTATGCACCAGAAAAGTAGCCCCAACATTTTTCAATCAATCAATCAATCCAAGCACATTGAGAGTGACCCTCACTTCCAATGCAGCCAAGCCAATACAGAAATCAGAGACTAAAAAAATTAGAATCATATCAAATGCTAAATAAAAAATAACTGTAATAATCATAATAGTAAATTTTATAGTTAAAACAAAAACAATCAATCAGAATAAACCATTAAAAATGCAAAAAATAAAATGGGGATAAAATAAAAAAACTGAATAAAATAAATAAAATAATGGAAAATGTAAAACAGTAACTCAGCAGCAGTTAAAAAGTAAAAGTTGAGGGTTCTTTACATGGAGTAGGGTTTTTCATACTGATGGTGTTTGTGGTGTATATGGTTCTGATCAGGGTTTACAGAACCCTTTTCAAAAAGAATAATGAGCTGTTTACTGGAACCCCAAAGCTGATGTGAACTGAAAAGTCTGGTCACTCAGATAATTTACAAGATAAGAAGTTAGCCTTTTTGACCACGTATGTTTTTAATGGACAATTTTCCAGAGAATTTTGGACTCCATGTAAAATTCTGAGAGAGTCCGAGGAGTTTTTATATACGTCAGTAAACCAGTAAACCTCTGAACATCCAGACCAAACAGTCTGCAGCTTCTCTTTGAGCTCGTCTGAATGAGTCAGAGAACATTCACTCAAACTCCAAACGTCTGGTCTGATTTCACTTTCATTCATTTATCCCAGCAGTAAACAGACTGAATTTTACATATCGCTGCTGTCAGAATGAAACCTCTCCAAAATATTACTTTACAGGAGAAGGAAAAACATACTTTACTTTTAATGGAAGTTTAATGGAACCAGAATTTTTTCCAAGTATGTACAACTTTTTTTATATTTATATTTTATATATGTATGACGTTCTTCCTCATAATAGTGGTGTACATTATTACACTATTATTAAGCATACAGGCCTCATAAAATAGTGGAAATGTAAAAATGCACAATTAAATCGTTTATCGCGATTATTTATATGACAATTAATCGTCGGGTGTCTGACTTTAGTCTTTTCAAAGTGCATGGTTAGCATTAGTGGAGTTACACGTGAGAGGGTTAAGGTAACGTTACCTGTCTGATCACACAGTGTGAGCAGGAGGTGGATGGAGTAGGCGGCCAAACTGGACACCAGCAACAACAACACACTACACAAAACACACACAGGTTAACAGGGGTGTGCACATTTATTCACGCAAAGCAGGGGGTGCCACGAAACATTAAAGTGACAGTTCAACCAAATATTTAATTTGCAGTTTCCGCCGCAGTCGATCAGCAAAGGCATGTCTGAAGTTTGCTTCTTTAGTTTTAGCTACGAGGCTAATGTGGCTAACAGATAAAGGAAGCTTACACCACACCGACTAGCACTGTGCACATTTTGGCATGTCTGTCTCAAACTGTGTGGAGGTGTTCAGAATCTCTAATAGACCTGGTTCTGTGGTTTCTGACTCACTGTTCTCTATAAACCTGGACTAAAGTACATTAGCATAGCTAAACACAGCAGTAGCATCTGGAACTGTGTCACACGGTGTCAGAAACCACATACAGTCTTGTGCAAAAGTTTGAACAACCCCAGTCATATTTTCAACCCCAGTAAAAATAAGTGAACACGTCCTCCACAGAGACGCACTTAAACACGCCACTTGCCTGCAAACCTAAGTGAACAATTCCTATTTATTTGCTGAGTTTAACATGTTGGAAATAATACAACAAAATAATAAATGTGCCATAACTTTTGTACAGGCCACATTTATTTTTTTCCCCAATATGTTAAATTCAGTAAATAAACAGTAATTGTGTATCAAAGTGTGCTGAAGTGAGTCTCTGTAGAGGACGTGTTAATTATTTTTAACTGGAAAATGGAAATTTGACCAGGGGCGCACAAACTTTTGCACGGCAAGTCTATTAGAGATTACTCAACAACTCCATAGAGTTTAAAGCGAGAGCGTGATGATTTAGGTATGCAGTTAGCATCCTGTTAATTGGTGGGGCACAACTGGTGGGGTTTTAGTTCCAGTGCTGAAGCTCCAAACGTGTCTCTGCTGATCGACAACATCTGGGTAAGTTTTATTTATTTATTTATTTATTGTCAAACTATCACTTTAAGAGTGAAAAGCAGCACCTCTGTGTCTCACCTGAAGCCTAAGATTCCTGTGTTGGCCATGGCGTACGCCAGCCCCAGAATCCCACTGCCCATTATAGCATTCATCAGGTTAAAGACCGAGGACGCAAAGGAGGCTCCTCCAGAGACCCGCGCACCCTGAGAGAGAGAGAGAGAGAGGAGAGAGAGAGAGAGAGAGAGAGAGAGATTTGATTTGGGGGAAGCAGACAGTCATACATTGATGTGGTCTCTCCATCCCACCACTATATAATTTCCACCCACACTGCACTTTCAAACTATCTGGATTTATCTGGAGACCCGTGAATCTGGCAACCCTGCGTGACGTGGTAACTGTGAGTGACGCATGTAGAAAGCAGCACAGTTTTTTCCGGTTGCCATAGTGACCCTGCATGACTGGAATCCATACACTGTCAAATGCAGTTTCGCTACAGCAGCTGTTTTCAGACTGTTCTGAGCAGCTTCTCTACTGTGGCTTCTCTCATGAGTTGCCCTCGGACTGTGTGGGGTTGAGAGGCCTACGACCCAGTGCCCTCCCGTAGTTGGGGCCTATGGCACCAATATTATTGGCCAACCGATATCCATCAGGCCCTAACATTCCCCACGGTTTTGGTTGCAACATCTGTGAAGAAATCCAAAACAATTCTCATGTACGTGGCGTTTCTCCACCGAGCTGTGAACGCAAACACAGCAGGCAAAAGTGAAAGTGTCAGCAGAAGTTCTGCAAAGAGCACGAGACAAGCATGTGATCTCACACCACACACTCAGCTCGAGCAGCAGGTTAGTCTGTCATAAAGCAGCTCTGGCCTGCTGTTTTATCTCCACCGCTCAGCTCCATGCTCATGAAAGCATCTTCCCTGGTATGAAGAGCAGGTTCTGCCTTTCTCAGCCAAAGTGCTGCCAAAAGCAAAAGTCTTTTAATCCAAAGGTGAATTAAACACCGGGAAGGTTTGAGTGCTGATATCACAACAATGGGAGGAAACGGCCGTGGCTTTTGGCTTTTGGCTTTGTAGACCTCTGAACTCGTGTCGTCGTTCTGTAGTCGACATCATGCCCATGTTAGGAACTCCAGTCCATACACAGGACTGAATGCATTGGCTGCATTGGCTTTGGAGTATTTTAATTTACCACAGGGTGTGATTTTTGAAAACGGTATTCATGTTTCCCCACAGAGAAAACCAACACTGTCACTAAAGTGTTACTGGAGCTGGATTAGTTTCAGCGGAGGAGCTCCGGTATTGTAATTTGTGTGTGATTTAACTGGCCGATTCATAAAGGATCTGTGTAATTTCCCCAAATAAGCTGGAACGAAATACAGATGTTTACGTCCGCATTAAGTGACAGGCACCAAATTTGCAGCTAAATGGCAAATACTGTAAATATGGTACCAAAAAAAAAGGCAACAGTAAATGAAGGGGGAGACTTTACATCTCATTTCGGTGTGGGGTGATTCCCGTTATGAACTTTAATTCCAAATGATGGTGCACTATTATGAATCATAGACATGAATCAATCCTCATAACCTTGAGGATTAAGGAATTGGGTCAAATCAGGCTCCATTTAACTGTTAGCCTGTGTCTTCAGGTCACCAATAAGGAAAAATAATGGAGACAGTGTTTTTTATTACTGGGTTCTGTCATTAAATTGCTGTGATGTCATTTAAATGATCTATTGTTACTGATGGAGCTCCAAGTTCAAATTATAGAATTATAGAAGGTAATTCACTCCAGAATTACTACTAAGTAGACTTTTAAAACAGCAGATATGGCAGATTCATACTGGAATAAAATCATGGACCTCATTGATAATCACTCGGATCACAGCATAATCTCCCCAGATCAAACTAATCCAGCTCCAACAGGGCTTAATATTGGTACAAAGGTGGACAATATGGCAAAAACATATTTTTTCATGATGCACAATATTTCACAATACATATTCTATATGATAACTAACAATAAACGATAAATACAGTGCTGTATGTTCAACATTTCACACACTGCGCTGCACTGAATCCAATTAAACAGGGCTAATGATGCTCTCTTTGTAATCAAACATGTACTGGTTCTGCGTTCTTTCAGTACTGACGACACCTACGATACACTCAGAAAAGGATATTGTGACCATTTATCACAATAACTATAAATATCGTCACACTGCCCAGCTCTATCCTCTTAAAATAGAAAAGGGTTCTTAAGTAAAGGCAACTGTTCTATTTAGAACCATGGGTTCTATATGGAATGACACAACTTCAGAGGTCTTTGCATGGTGAAATGGTTCTTTAGATTGTATATGGTTCTATATAGAACCTTTCTGAAAATGGTTCTACATAGCACGAAAAAGGATTATTCCATTATTGCAAGCTTGACTTCATAACAGTGGAAGATGCCATATAGAACCACACACAACACATTGGCCATCAATCTCACCATGCAAAGAACCATTTAAAGCATGGAAATGGTTATACAAAAACTAAACAGAACCATTGCCTTAACTGAAGAACCACTGAAGAAGCACCTTTTTAATGATTGTATGCAGCGCAGGTTCAGTGGAGCCGCCTAACTCTGCATTATAAACCAGACATGCAGTTTTTCTTCCACCACGTTGAGGAGAAATCAGCTCTTTCTGGCTAAATGATGATGTGAAATGCATCCAGATTCATTATACAGCCCTCATGCTTCGTGTCTGTGTGTGTGTGTGTGTGTGTGTGTGTGTGTGTGTGTGTGTGTGTGTTACCCGAGACAGCAGAGGTGTAGTCTCATCATCCTCCTCCTCTCTGTACGGCTGATTCCCGCTGCCAGCCTGGATGGTCGTGTTCACTCCGTCCTTATTCATTAGACTTCTTTCTTTTTTCACCCCCTTTTCCTTCCTGTGTCCCTCCTTTCTCTGCTTACCTGTCCTCTCTTTCTCTGAGCTTTTCTTTCTCCTTCCCTCCCTTTCCTTAACTTCCCTCTTTTTCCTTGCTGTATCTCTCTCTCTCCTTTCCTTTCCTTATTTTTCCCTATTTCCTTGCTTTCCTTCCCTCTTTCATTTCTTTGTGTCCCCCTTTCCTTTGCTTACCTTTTCCCACGCCTCTCCTTCTCTTTTCTTTCTTCTTTCCCTCCCTTTCTTAACTTCTCTACCCTTTCCTTTGCTCTTCCTCCTTCTTTCCTGGCCCTCTCTCTCTTTCCTTCTCTTCCTCTTTGTACTTCTCTCTCTCTCACTCACTCTTTAGCACTTGTAGACACTAAAACTCCCAAACTTTAAAGTTTATATCTGATTAAACTCCTCCGCTTCTCCTCTCTAACGCCTCTCCTCCTCTGCTCCTCACTCTTTTGCCTCCGCTTCTCCTCTCTAACTCCTCTCCTCTCCTCCTCTGTTTCTCTCTCTCCAGCCGCTGGTAGTGATCATGTGATGTGTTTACTGGTCGACTCTTAAAGACGCAGCGCGCCGCTTGTCCAATCAGCGCCCGCGCCGCAGGAGCGGACCAATCAGAAAGCCGCGCTCGGTCCCCTGAAGATGCCGTAGAACACAGGCGTGCATGGCCGGTGTGATGGTGAGGTAAGAGATCAGCGTTACAGGCGTTATAAGGCTTAATAAACACATTAAAACGCTTCACAGCGGGTACTGTCGCTTAATCAGGGAGCTGTGCTGTAAATACGTACGATAAACCCAGTCAGGACTGCCTGTGTGTCTCCAGATCGCGGTAACAGGGTCACATTTCTGTCAGAGATCTGAGCTGAGTGGCGTTTAAATCACTGTTTTAACGCAGATCCGCTGCGATCACATCAGAACCGAGGCGCCGCTCCGTTTCAGATCAGCTTCATTAAAGTCAGAGTAACTTTACTGTCATTCAGACTGTACAGCAATACAGTGCACAGCTGAACGAGACTGCAGATATAACAAATATAACATAAAATGTACATAGACAGCCTGGACAGCATAGACAGACATAAATATGCGTATGGGCAAAATATATATATTTAAAAAATATTGCAGGTTGTATAGAAAATATTGCACTTTCTGAAATGGTTCTATACAGCGCCAAAAAAGATTATTCTATTGTTGCAAGCTTGACTTCATAACAGTAGAAGATGCTATATAGAACCACACACACACACACACACAACACATTCTCTGTCAGTCTGAAGGAACATTTCACCGTGCAAAGAACCATTTAAGCATGCAAATGGTTATACAGAACTCATGGTTCAGAATAGAACTACTGCCTTTACTAAAGAAGCCTTGAAGAAGCACCTTTTTAATGATTGTATGCAGCGCAAAAACCTAAGGACCCAGATGTTTTTCTAAAAAAATGTTTTTAGATTAAGTTCATATTTGTTTTGTTAATGGAGAAACAGATACGTATTTGTGCATGGTGCAAGATTTTATGTTACAGTGACTTATTTTGTAATTTAAATAATAATTTATATATATATATATATATAATATATATTATATATATATATATATATAGTATATATATATATGTATATATATATATATCTTTTTCACTTACATTAAACATTGTCATGCACTGAGTTAATGATGAAGTTGAATTAATATATTTGTTTGAGTGGCACTTATTAGCAGATTTTTGTCCATTATGCTTTGCATTGAATGAACTTGAATGGCACTCATTCATGGACTGACTCAAAGGTGGAATGATATATCAGGGTCTAACGGCTGGAAACGCAGCGATATTTCTGGGATGATAACAGTAACGCTTTGTTTTAGTCGATACAAACAGTAATAATCAGTAATTTTACTTTGCATTTTAGAACAAGCCAGTACTATAATCCGTATATGAAGTGCAGTGAGCATTATTAGTTAATGTAAACATTGGCATATTTACAGACGCATTTATCTAGAGCAATAATAACTCTCAAAATTTTACTATTTATCAGCAAATATCAGCTGCTGAAATACTGCATCTCCAAAAAGGCTCTTGTTGTTCCTCTGTCACAACAGGAATGTTCGCAGACTGCTGACACTCTTGGATGTTCACTACTATCGAGGAGCTTCTCGCCTTTTCTCTATCAGCATTCCCTCTCCAGAAGTTTTCCATGCACAGAAGACCATGTCGGACCCCCAGCCTCCTGCAGCTGATCCTGGCCTTTACAGTCCCCCTCCTGCAGTGCGAGGTATGACTGTGCTGGACCGAGAAGCTTTCACCCAAACCATTAACGTCCCCGCCATCTGCATCCCCACCAGCGTCCTCAACAAGGCGGTCAAAAGCCTGAAGAAAGTGGCCCTACAGAGGCCCGGCCTCAAACGAGTCGTAGATGATGACCAAAAACAAACAGACAGTGATGGCAAAGAGCACCGGCTACTCCTGCTGGACCCTCAGAGTGTCTCATCGGCTGAGAATTTCGGCGAAGAGGAGGCATCAGCACTCAAAGCGTTTGGCGTGAAGCCTGAAATACAGCGTTATGAACTCAAGCTGACCTACGACAACCTGAAAAGTGAGGAGGTGCTGCGGGCCGTACTGCCTGAAGGCCAGGATGTGACCTCAGGCTTCAGCAGAGTGGGCCACATCGCTCACATGAACCTCCGAGACCACCAACTGCCCTATAAAAACCTCATAGGTGAGATAAACACTCATTAAAGCAGTACTTTGCCAAAAATCACATGTACCCAGATTCCCCTCCTATTCTACATGTAGTCCATCAGTGAAGTTTGCTTCTTTAGTTTTAGCACGGGAGCTACAAGGCTAATGTAGCTAACCAATATCGCAAGTTTATACTCCAGCCAAATTCGCACAGTGTTAACTGCATATGTCACACATTTGTCTCAAAGCGTGTGGAGGTGTTCAGTATCTCTAATAGACTTGATTCTGTGGTTTCTGACTCTGTATGACTCACTGTTCTCTATAAACATGGACTAAAGTACATCACACTGCGAATAGGTGGGCATAGATATACAAACCTAGATGCCGTGTTGTCTGTTGTTCTCTATCTGAGGCGATACGTCTGAGCGTCCACCATGTTGGAGAGGTCAAGATCTGCTTGTGAACAGATTCACTTGTATTGAGAGACGAAGAGTCTCAGGATTAAATCAGCCACAACTTCCTTATTACTCAACCGATTTTCACCTAATTTGTTTTGTTATAATCCTCAGACACAGATTAATCCAGGCTGTGCGGATCTGCTCTCGGTAGCTTCTATTACTTTAATCACTGATCATGATAATTAGCCGTCCAGACCAGCAG
Organism: Colossoma macropomum; assembly: GCF_904425465.1. Lineage (NCBI taxonomy): Eukaryota > Metazoa > Chordata > Actinopteri > Characiformes > Serrasalmidae > Colossoma > Colossoma macropomum. Next base: position 48,153,419 of record NW_023494791.1, read on the forward strand.
GACAGCATTCAGTCTGCACCTGACGTTAAAAACCGAGTTTAGCGTGAGAAACACAATCAGACACATCAGCAAATCCATCAATGTGTGAATCACTTCTAATCTTAATACACATAAACATAAAATAAACCCCCAAAACACAGTAAGAAGGACGAAGCTGAAGCTGGGAAAGACGCTGACAGGTTCATATAATAAGGTGCTAATGTTAATCTATTATGAATATCTACATAGATTAAGGAATGCTATAATTCATAGCTATAAAGCTTTAACTATCACTGTAAATAAATAACTACTACATAAAGTGAAGACCCCCTGAATAGACTATTAAATGAAATAAGCTTAATATAAACCAGAGGAAAAACAATCACATCAACAGGTTCTCTGTGCCTCATTAACCACACAGCCATATCTACACAACCATCACACAAACAATACACATCACACAGACAGGAGTGTGGATCACTGCGTTCCCTCCGTTATACAATCCTATCCCATATTCTTGAAATAGTGTAATTTTGGACAGTATCTTTATTAAACTGCTGCTCTGTAATGGTACTGAATGCAGACCAGCAGCGATGTTGACCCCCCCCCCAAAATGGCGGCGCCGTTGACGTCCCTGGCTGGACCCAACGCGGCATGTGTTGGTTTATTGAATACGTTTGTCCTTTTTGGGGCAACACTGTGAATTTAAAATTTGAAGTTTATTAGACTATTAAAAGACAATAATACAGTGTGTTCATTTTTCAGTGCTGTTCGTTACTGCTTGGTTAAATATTTATAAAAGTGCATTTTGTCTGCAGGTCAGGTGATCATAGATAAAAACCCTGGTGTTACCTGTGTGGTCAACAAGACCAACACCATCGACTCCACTTACAGAAACTTCCAGATGGAGGTGCTGGCAGGAGAGAGCAACATGGTGGCCAAGGTGAGGGACGACACATCGGACAAGCTACAACCAGTGAATGTTTTCAGTTATCATACTGAAAATGCTTGTTCTCCTATATGGCCTCAATATAAATACACAACCTGATGCACAACGTAATTCTGCTGCATTGAAAACCACCTTCCTGTTTCTACAATCACTGTCCACTTCATCAGCTCCACTGACCATATAGTTTCACTCTGTAGTTCTACAGTTACAGACTGTAGTCCATCTGTTTCTCTGCATACTTTGTTACCCTGTTCTTCAGTGGTCAGGACCCCCATGGACCCTCACAGAGCAGCTACTATTTGGGTGGTGGATCATTCTCAGCACTGCAGTAACACTGACTTGGTGGTGGTGTGTTAGTGTGTGTTGCGCTGGTCTGAGTGGATCAGACACAGCAGTGCTGCTGGAGTTTTTAAACACCTCAGTGTCGCTGCTGGACTGAGAATAGTTCACCAACCAAAAACATCCAGCCAACAGCGTCCTGTGGGCAGCGTCCTGTGACCACTGATGATGGATTAGAGGATGACCAACACAAACTGTGCAGCAGCAGATGAGCTATCGTCTCTGACTTTACATCTACAAGGTGGACTGACAAGGTAGGAGTGTCTAATAGAGTGGACAGTGAGTGGACACAGTGTTTAAAAACTCCAGCAGCACTGCTGTGTCTGATCCACTCAGACCAGCACAACACACACTAACACACCACCACGTCAGTGTTACTGCAGTGCTGAGAATGATCCACCACCCAAATAGTACCTGCTCTGTGAGGGTCCATGGGGGTCCTGACCACTGAAGAACAGGGTAAAAGGGGGCTAACAAAGTATCAGAGAAACAGATGGACTACAGTCTGTAACTGTAGAACTACAAAGTGCACCTATATAGTAAGTGGAGCTGATAAAATGGACAATGAGTGTAGAAACAAGGAGGTGGTCATAATGTAATGCCTGATCAGTGTATGCACACACACACACACACATTGAGGTCACCAGTCTATCACAGGGCAGAAAACACAGACATATACATTCACACACCACACACACCTAGGGGCAATTTAGCATGTCCACTACATAAAGTTATGTATAATTGAGATTTTTATTTCGGTGCATTTTTGGTTGCAGCATTTTGCAGTTTGATACATTCTGTGCCACACTCTGTGTTCCAGGTGAGAGAGAACGGCGTGTTTTATGAGTTCGATTTTTCTCGTGTGTACTGGAACCCGCGGCTCAGTACAGAGCATGAGCGGATCGTTTCTCTGCTCCGCCGGGGGGACGTGGTTCTGGACGTTTTCGCCGGAGTCGGCCCGTTTTCTATCCCAGCGGCCCGTCGGGGGTGCACCGTTTTCGCCAACGACCTCAATCCCGAATCGTACCGTTGGCTTCAGCACAACACCAAACTCAACAAGGTCGAGGCAAAGGTCACCACCTTCAACCTGGACGGCCGGGAGTTCATCAGGGGTCCGGTCAGGGAGCATCTTCCCAAACTGATGAAGGGTTCTGCCGGGATCCACATCATAATGAACCTTCCGGCTCTGGCGCTGGAGTTCCTGGACGCCTTCAGAGGCCTCCTGGGCCCGAAACCGGATCAGGGGGCTTCCTGCACAGTGACCCTCCCACAGGTACACTGTACAGTGTGATATACAGTTTCTGACACTGCATGACTTACAGTTACATATACAGATATAAAACTCTGCCACAGGAGCGCTGTTAGATAGAGCAGCGCTCAAAATATCAATAATATTCCACAGAGCTGTGTTCAAAATACTGATAACCTCATAAAAATACTACTAACGTCACACTGAGCTGCATTCAAAACATCAGCAACTTCACACAGGGCTGTTCAAAATATTGATCATGTCACAAGACCTTGTCAAAAATATCACTAATATGTAGGGCTGTGTTTAAAATATCAGTAACGTCATATCAGTATTTTGATCACGTAAATCTGTGTTCACAATATCACTATTATCACATAGAGCTGCACTCACAATATCACTTATCACTTAGAGCTGCACTCATAATATCACTATTATCACTTAGAGCTGCATTCACAATATCACTATTATCACATAGAGCTGCACTCACAATATCACTATCACAGAGCTGCACTCACAATATCACTATTATCACTTAGAGCTGCATTCACAATATCACTTATCACTTAGAGCTGCATTCACAATATCACTGTTATCACTTAGAGCTGCACTCACAATATCACTATTATCACTTAGAGCTGCATTCACAATATCACTGTTATCACTTAGAGCTGCACTCACAATATCACTATTATCACTTAGAGCTGCATTCACAATATCACTTATCACTTAGAGCTGCATTCACAATATCACTTATCACTTAGAGCTGCATTCACAATATCACTGTTATCACTTAGAGCTGCACTCACAATATCACTTATCACAGAGCTGCATTCACAATATCACTTATCACAGAGCTGCACTCACAATATCACTGTTATCACTTAGAGCTGCACTCACAATATCACTTATCACAGAGCTGCACTCACAATATCACTATTATCACTTAGAGCTGCACTCACAACATCACTATCACTTAGAGCTGCATTCACAATATCACTGTTATCACTTAGAGCTGCATTCACAATATCACTGTTATCACTTAGAGCTGCACTCACAATATCACTGTTATCACTTAGAGCTGCACTCACAATATCACTATTATCACAGAGCTGCACTCACAATATCACTATTATCACAGAGCTGCACTCACAATATCACTATTATCACTTAGAGCTGCATTCACAGTATCACTGTTATCACTTAGAGCTGCCGCCACAATCACATGGTGACGTAGGGTCTCCAGTCCGAAACTAACATTGTTTAGTGTTCATTAGATTTTATACCAATAATTTTCATGTCTTGTGAACCTCTAACAGACGTGCTCAGGTGGTTTCTGACTCTGAATGACGCCCTGTTATTTCTAAACCGTGCTGCAGGTGCACTGTTACGGCTTCTCGAAGGAGGATGACCCTCAGAGGGACGTGCTGGAGAGAGCGGAGGCTGCTTTAGGGGCTTCGCTGCAGGGGCGCTGCTCAGTGCACATGGTGAGAAACGTGGCGCCCAATAAAGAGATGATGTGCGTGAGCTTCACCGTGCCCTCAGAGGTGCTGTACAGCAGCAGCGGAAAAGAGGAAGGTGAGTTATGGTCACTGGTTCATGAGCACATATAGCCTGTATGTATACAGAGGAAATTGAGGAAATTATCAACAGAAAAAGACACAAATCTAACTGTCTGGTCTCTCTTTTTCTCTCCAGGTTGCTCAGAACCGTCGCCAAAGAGACAGAAATGTGAAGACACTGAAGGATAGAAGCTCACCTGCATGGAGAATTTTGTTTTTATAGTTTGTTTTATAATAAACCGAGATATTCCACACGGGTTTGCCTGAATCTGTAAATGAGAGTTTACCAGCTCTACAGTGAACAGTTATTACTGTGGATTGCTACACTAAATGTAATTACATAACTACATAATTACTTATGTAATCAGTTACATTTGATTGACATGCTGTATCGGCAGGTTCGAGTCTTTTTGTTTGTTTCAATACCAAAAAAATCACAGAAAAATATGTAAATATAAAGTTTTTTTTTCTTTCTGCCAAACAAGACTGTTCACAGCAGTAACTTCTGATACGAGTCAGAAATGATTCATTTTAAATTACAGCACGATTTCTTTTCATACAGTGAGTAAATGCTAACCTCGCACAGAAGGAGTTACAACAAAAACAACCTAAAGGAAGCTTGTTTTATAGCCTTTTATTTAAACTAAATACATTTACAAAAGATCACAGACGCTGCAAAATATCTGTACAATGTGGATCCACTTTTTTCAGACTTGTTAGTTCTGGCCTAAAAAAGTAAAATCAGCAGAAAATCCCGATTCCGGGATTAATTTGTCCCAGTATTAAACTGTTAATTTAACACGAGTAAAATAAGGGTACAAGAGAGTTCTGGTTAAAGGGGTAGTCTGGCAGTTTCCCCTCTTACCCTAGAAGTAGTCGATCAGTTGAGACGTGTTTGGTGTCTGAAGTTTGCTGCTTTAGTTTTAGGAGCTACGAGGCTAATGTAGCTGAAAAGTAATGGGAGCTTATACCCCACAGATTAGCATGACGCCTAAATCATCACACACATGTTCAGTATCTCTAATAGACTTGATTGTGGTTTCTGACACTGTATGACTCACTGTCACCTATAAACATGGACTGAAGCACATTAGCATAGCTAAATACAGTAGAATTGTCGTACTTTAGTCCATGTTTATAGATATCAGTGAGTCATACAGTGTCTGAAACCACATTATCATGTTTATTAAAGAGTTTACGTGAAAACAAAAAGAAGAAAACTGAAGCAGTGATGTTCAGACACCAAAAGATGTCTTGGCTGAAGGGGAGAAATGGGGTCAATTTGCTGAACTCGTCCTTTAATTGATTTCCTACTGGATAATCTGCACTTGTGACAGAAGTTATGTATTACCCTCCTGTTGGGGGGGGGGTGTTATATTAATGAAGGGAAGAGTCCGCTGAAAGCGTCCTGTAGCGCTCGGTGGCAGGCCAGTCCTGATGTGTACCCCCCCGCCAGGTCCTGCGGAGTCGCCATCCTCACATGATTCAGATACCTGAGAGAGAGAGAGAGAGAGAGAGAGAGAGAGAGAGAGAGAGAGAGAGATCAGAATTTAGAAACAGAAAGAGGCGCCATAAAAACAATGGAAGCCCAAAGAAGAAAGAATATGTAATTAATGGAATTCAGGACAAACAGAAACTGAACTGCATTTTCTCTGCTCATGTTGTGAATATAAAGACCTCAGAGAAGACTATTTCAACTCAAAACTTAAATCCCATCATTTGAAGAGAAAATGATCAAAGCTGAAGATTTGTTACGCGTGTGTTTAGGAGAGACTCCAGAATGTGTTGAACTATCAGCTAAATATGTTTACAGCTGCCACAAACGCAGAGAACAGAGTGGCACAGCACCTTAAACTGATCCATGTAAATATATTGTTTGGATTTGAGATGTTAAGAGAGAAAGAAAGAGAGATTTTATCTATTAAAAACCAACATTTTCACCTAAAAAAAGGAGTCAAATTTAAATAATGAAAAAATCAGTTTACATTGCACGTGTTAATACAGAATAATACGGGTATAACTGACGTACCCTTCAGGGAAAAAACGGGAGATTTACAATTAATTTACAAAGGATTTACAGAAAATATGGAGTGTCATCATATACAAACCTGCAAAACTCAACTTCATAAACTTTTTGTTTTTATAAGATCATTTGAACATGCTAGTTGTCCTTTACACTGTATGAGCAAATTCATGAAGAATGGACTCACTATAAAAATCTCATTACTATAACACATATTAAAGGGCCATATCATAGGAAACTAAACTCTATATACATGTATACATTATACATATACACACGCATACTATATATATATATATATATATATATATATAGATAGATAACCCACTTGCATAAGAGAGGAGAAAGTCAAGGTAAAAATATGAAATATGTAAAAAAAATAGGGTCTCCTTTCAAAAATATTTAACAACTGCAGAGAAACGGGACTCCTAACATTACAGTCAGCTCCATCATTACTGTCCCCTCAGTAAAGATGAGAGGAATCTACCCGTGAATTTGGACTTAAAGTTACTCCAAGAAAAGAAAAACACTTATCAAAAAATACAACTTTTTAAGAAAACTAGTTAGCACCATGCTAACTGGCGGGGTATAACATTACTTGTTGGCTACATTAGCCTCGTAGCTACAGCGTAAAACTGAAGGAAACTTCAGACGCTGACTTTTTGACCTGTGCATGAATATTGTGAAAATCTGGAACCAGCAGATTTTCCAAGAAACATTCACCACCACGCCCCCCCAAAACACACACCCTACATTCCACAGGCAGATCTAGTTACGTACACGTACACACACACACACACACACACACACACACACAGCACACACTTAATACGTATGTTAAATGCTAAAATGATCATTTACGTTTACAACGGATTTCTTACAAGTGAAAATGCATTCAAAGATTTAATTCTTAGTGAGAATAGTTTTATTTTCACATGTAAGAGCAACTCTACGACCCAGGAGGACACACGGCTTAGACACTGTGTGTGTGTGTTTACATTTTTTAACAATTCAGGCTTCACTTGTAGGAAATCAAAACATTAAATTAGAAGTTCAACATGTCAAAATCTAATTTTTACTTGTGAAAACTGAATTACCGCGTGTTACAGTTCAACTCCAGATCAAACAGTTTCTCTCATTATAATGGATTAAGGAAAAGTGAAGTTTTATACACTAAAATATAACAACTACTCAATAAAATTAACAATTTACACGGTGCATGTTTGGCTTTCTGTAGCAGAGAGCGAGAAGAAGAAGCAGGAAAAGAGGTGAAGTGTGTATTTGTGGCCTGTAGGGGGCGACAGAGTCCCACATGATAATTAACTAAGGGGAAAGTCACAGTTTTGTGCAGAACAGTTTGACTGCCAAACTGTGTTTGTGTGTGTGTGTGTGTGTGTGTGTGTGTGTGTGTGTGTGTGTGTGTATTCCCACCACTGTCACTATATCACTTCCCACCATCACATCACTGCTGTGATATTCAGTAGCTGGATGTCACTGACTCTGTGAGTGTGTTTACATGCACTTAATAATGCGATAACTGCAGAAAATCAGTTTGTCAGTAATCCGATTAACATGTTTACATGCACTTGAGTAATCAGATAATGGGAAACTCCAGAGTCAGACAGTAATCAGATTTCTGCTTTGCAACTAGCCAATAAGCTCACAGAAGAAGACGTGACGTAAACGTAAAACTCAAACTTCATGCCGCAGCTTTTTTTAAACATTGAGTCACTTTACCTGAAAATATGAACAAACATCTAGAAGATAAAGAATATTTAAATCCTTTATTTTGTCAAGCATGTATTTGGTTTCAGTGCCGTTCCAAAAGTGTTTTGCTGCGTCTCGCGGTACCACCGTCTGTTTTCGCACATGCACAGACGGAGAAATCCGAAAGAAATCAGAGTAAGAGTTTACAGCACTGAGCAATCTGATTACTGAGCTCAAATCCAGCCTCTTTATCAGATTTCTTAATCTGATTTCTAGACCTTGCTTGGATCTAAGAAATCACAGTGTGCTGTTTACACGACCATTTGAATAATCAGATAACTGCAATAATCTGAATATGATCGGATTATTAAGTACTTGTAAATGCACTCTATTTTACTACAGCCAGAAGAAACGACTTCTAACTTCATAAAATTTGTGCGTACTAAAAGAAAACGAATCAAAAACATCTTACAATGAAAACTTTTGCGGCTAATGATACTTAACTACCATCTATTTAAATCGAAATTCGAAAATTTGTTTTTCTAACAAAAGACAGAAAAAGAAAGAATTGTCTACATTATGGATTCATTCACATTATTTTTTAACCTACAACTGAATTATTAAACTATTATTAATTAATTATTATGCAAGTTTAAATTCATAGACATATGAACTTCAGGCAGCATTGGGAAAATACTGTTAATCAAAAACATTAGTCACATTAAAATCAGTTCTTATATCGATACTTTCTGATCCACCATCTTCGCGAAATGATAGGACCCTACTCAATATGTGCATGCTTAAGGGCTTCTTTGCATGGTGACATGGTTCTTCTCATTGATGGAGAATGCGTTCATGGTTCTGCAACCCCAAAAAGGGTTCTGCTATTGTTACAAGCTTGACATCACAACAATAGCAGAACCCTTTTTTGTGCTATATAGAACCTTATACAACACATTCTCCATCAATGTGTGTGTGTGTGTGTGTGTGTGTGTGTGTGTGTGAGTGTGTGTGTGTGTGTGTGTGTGTGTGTGAGTGAGTGTGAGTGTGTGTGTGTGAGTGAGTGTGTGTGTGAGTGAGTGTGTGTGTGAGTGTGTGAGTGTGTGTGTGTGAGTTTGAGTGTGTGTGTGTGTGAGTGAGTGAGTGTGTGTGTGTGTGTGTGTGTGTGTGAGTGTGTGTGTGAGTGTGTGTGTGAGTGAGTGTGTGTGTGTGTTAAATCGGTCATTCCTATCAGTCCATTTTCAATCCGTTTAATCCCAGACAAATAAACCGCCACACTCCTCCTTCATTTTCCTTTCTGCTTTCACTTCTTTCCCTCTTCGTTTTTCTTTTTTCCCCTCTTGCTTTCTGTCTCTGCCCGTTTCTCTCTTTCCTTACTTTTTGTCTTTTCTTATTTCTTTCTTTCCATTTCTCTCTCACCCCCCAACCAATGCGTTGAAAGATCACTTCCTGTCTACGCTGAGTTGCCGTGTGATGACTTCCTGTATGATGGTGGCGAGTGTTTCCCTGGAGACGGATGAGAAATCACCGCGGTGATGAGAGACGGGCAGCTTCCAGACCACCAGCCCCCACCTCACCCTCTCCACCACCTCACTCTCTCCACCAGGGAGAGAAAAGAGAGGGAGGGGTAAAAGATGAGGGAAGAGGACAAAATGAGAGGAAAGATGAGAGAAAGAAAGAGAAAGATGGAGAGAAAGATGGAGAGAAAGGGTGGAGAGAGAGAGAGAGAGAGAGATGGAGAGAAAGGGTGGAGAGAGAGAGAGTGAGAGAGATGGAGAGAAAGGGTGGAGAGAAAGGGTAGAGAGAGAGAGAGAGAGAGAGAGAGAGAGAGAGAGAGAGAGAGAGAGAGAGAGAGAGAGAGATGGAGAGAAAGGGTGGAGAGAGAGAGAGAGATGGAGAGAAAGGGTGGAGAGAGAGAGAGAGAGAGATGGAGAGAAAGGGTGGAGAGAGAGAGATGGAGAGAAAGGGTGGAGAGAAAGGGTGGGGAGAGAGAGAGAGAGAGAGAGAGAGATGGAGAGAAAGGGTGGAGAGAGAGAGAGAGATGGAGAGAAAGGGTAGAGAGAGAGAGAGAGAGAGAGAGAGAGAGAGAGAGAGAGAGAGAGAGAGAGAGGGAGAGAAAGGGTGGAAAGAGAGAGAGAGAGATGGAGAGAAAGGGTGGAGAGAGAGAGAGAGAGAGAGAGAGAGAGAGAGAGAGAGGGAGAGAAAGGGTGGAGAGACAGAGAGGGAGAAAAACCTCAAAAATGTCAGAGAGACGATCAGTTCAGAGCAAATGAGCCAACAAACACAAACTTCGCCCCTCTGCTGATTTTCTCTGCTCTCTCTTTCCTTCCGCTCCTCTCGTTCTCTCTTAGTCAGCTCGTCTGACTTGTAGACTGGTGATGTCAGCTGTACGCCCTGCCAGTACTGAAGTACTAAACCGCTACTCAGGTGTTCTTTACGTCATTTTCGGGAGGATGGAGAAAACAGACCAGCGACTCATTCAGGGAAACGCAGATTTTATGTTTTAACAGGACTGGGAAAGTATCAGCTTTGCGATGTGTACAGTCAACAGAAAAGTCTGGGCGCTCTCTGGGAAAATGGATCTTATTGTTGACTTTCTGGGTGTGAATAAGTGAACACGTCCTCTACTGAGACACACTACTGCACACTTTAATACACTAGTACTGATAGTTGAGTACTGAGTTTAACATATTGGAAGAACACTAAATCTAAAATGTGGCCTGTGCAAAATGTTACGGTTACTTTTCCCCCAATACGTTAAACTCAAATAAACAGTAACTGTGTATTAAAGTGTGTAGAAGTGTGCTCTCTGTGAAGGACCTGTTCACTTATTTACACTCAGAAAATCAACACAATGTGGAATGTGTGTTTTTGTATCACTGCTGTCAGAACAAAACCTTGTATATCCGTTTTGTCGTTTTTAAGGTTTTAACATAATGTAAAAATGACTTTTACCCTTTACATTGTGTGTAAATGTCATGATGATTGGACTAACAGAATTGTCCCAAAATACCTTGGAAAAAACTCTGGTTCCATTGACTTACATTAAAAGTAAAGTATGTTTTTTCCTTCTCCTGTAAAGTTCTTATTGTGGAGATACGAGGTTTTTTTTCTCAAAAAAACGATTATATATATAAAATCATTACTAGCAAAACCTAGTACCTCCAAAAAGGTAAACTTCAACTTTGAATAGGAGTTAATGGAACCGTGGATTTGTTTCCAAGCAAGTTTTATTGGCTCACTCATCATAACATTTTAACACAACGTAAAGAGTAGCTGGTATATATATATATATATATATATATATATATATATATATATATATATATATATATATAAAAAGGTTCATCCGATTTCAAAGCGCCATATTTTTCCAACCGTGAGGCGTCTAGGAACCAATCACAATCCAACTGAAAGAGGGGGTCATAGAGTTTCTGACTGTCAGTGGAAGACGGCTCCCTTCAGTCTGAGAGGAGATGAGACCCCTGAGCAGAAAGCGTTCTGCGTTCTCCACTTCAATAAGAGTGAATCCGTCATAACTGTGCAGTGTGATTTTCGTGGGCAGTGAAGCTCCAGCAGCTCAGAGCGTTCGGCGTTGGTTCCACAACACTGGATGATCTCCGAAATCGCACTGAAAGAGCCGTGAGTGCAGCGACACCCGACACGCTCAATCCAGTATGGGATGAGTTTGACTATGGCGTTGATGTTGTCTGTACAGCTGGAGGAGGTTCATACTGAGACCTTGTACAGTTACATAATAAACTTTGTGCTCATTTAAACCATTTATAGTTCACTGCACTGATCTGTAATGATTTACAAGTGAAATAAATCATTTTGAAATCGGATAAATCTTTTTGAATCACCCTGTATATATACATACATACATACATACATACATACATACATATATATATATATATATACTTACATTACAAGTACAGTATGTTTTTTCCTTCTCTTGTAAAGTTACCATTTTGGAGATGCAAGGTTTTGTTCCCTACTTTATAACTGACCAGATAGAAGATTAGAAGATAATCCACTCACGTAAGGAAGAATAAAGTTAAAGGAAAATGAAAAGTGAAAAAACAGGCGTCTCCAAAACTGGAGTTCAAAACATATTTAAAAGCTACAGAGAAAACGGGACTCCAGACATTACACAGTCAGCGCCATAATTACTGGCACCCTCAGTAAAGATGAGAGTAATCGAACTGTGAACTTTTTCCATTTAATCCAAGAAAAAAACTGACACACGTGTGTGAATATTGGGAAACTCTGTCTTTCTCCGTCTTTTTAGACAGAAAATCTCTCAGATCTTCCAGGAAGCAATAATCTATGATTATATATATAAAACAAAGAGCAAAAACATGATATGATTAACAGTTCTGAGTCACCACTTCAGTCTGTGTGTGTTAAAAAGCTTCATATAATGAGAGAAAAGGGGCTCCTGAATGGACCTTTCACATTCCTCCATCCTCCATTCTCTCTCTCACACACACACACACACACACACACACTCACACACACACACTCACACACACACTCACACACACACTCACACACTCACACAGCTGTCTTTAATAAAGTGCTCAACCCAACCTTTATTTATACAGGTACAGAACTGAGAGAGAGAGGGAGGGAGAGAGAGAGAGAGGGAGAGAGAGAGCGAGAGAGTGTTGGGGGGGGGACTCTGCGCCCCAGGGGTTTATGGGAGTGGGTTTATAGTCAACTATCCAAAAACACACGCCGCTCCAACATAAATCACCACCAACTCTACTGTCAACACACACACACACACACACACACACACACACACACACTTAACCTCACTCTACAGCGCCCCTAGTGGCCATTTCTCCAGGGCTGTGTACAATCAACTCTGATATTTTTCATTACTATGATTAAATAATAGATTTTGTCCCTCTGTTATCAGAGATATTACAGATATTACAGAAGTCAGGCTTTAATCTTATGATGAGTAGATCACAGACATTTTGGTGCCCAATATTTGATCGCTCAACACTAACGTTACATCTGTAACCTTTAACTACTTAGGCCCAGGTTCACTACACGACTTTTAAAGTCTTAACACATTATAAAAAGACCACATACTAAACGATTAGGGATCACACACTACTCGACCTTTAATCTGCTGCTGAACTAAACTGAGCTCACTGAACTCTCACAAACTCTTGCGTTCTCCCGTTACTAGCAGACCCAAATAAACAAACATGGAGCTGCTGCTGCTGTTCTCTCTGCCGTTTGCGCCGACACAGTGAAGAAGCAGCAGGTGAACATGTTTAAGTGAGGGTCACTGATTAAAAATGTGATCAGTTTAGTATTTTTTAGAGTTTTAAATGTACATAAACTTGATTGTATCATAAACTCAGCTCATTAAAAGCTTCGCTCAACACCTGACAGACTTTTCACCATTTTTCTTTGTTTACTTGTGTATTTTCTTCTTTCGCGCTCTGTTTTTATTGGTTGTTGCAGGAATCTGTTCAGATTGAGTCGTTGATCAGTTTACACTAGATTTCGCTCAGAGTTGGGTCGAAAAAAATCAAACGTTTGATAAACTCCAACTGGTCTCAAACGTGATCGAGAGGCCAAAAATCGGAGTCAACACCCCTCAGACACGACTCGACTCTCTCTCCGACTGTCGACTCCAACTGACCCAAAAAGCTGCAGACTAGAGCCGACCAGCTCAGACTCAGCCAGACTGAGAATCGAGCTAAAATCAGTGTAAAAGTCGTGTAGTGTAACACCAGCTTCAGCCAACTGCTGGACCATACTCATGAAACAGAGGCCACACACGCTCCCGTTATAAGTCAACACGGTCATATTTACATGGCTAAAGTAATATTAAGCTAATGTATAGTTTTATTCATACAGTTAAGGTGGACCGCTAGATATCACACATTCCAAAATGAAGAAGAAGAAGAATCAGTGGTTGCTGCAGTGCTGGCTGACCATTTTGTGTTGTGAAAAGTTTGAGAACCCAAATTTTGACAAACGGAGGATCAGACTTATTCAGCATAATAAAAAGCGAGGAAGGGTGAATCTTCACCGTCAAAGAAGAGAAAACACGAAGAAGCAAAATTAAACCAGTACAGAAAACAGAAAAGAAAACCTGACGGCCACCCTAGGTTCTGCTACACACTTGGAAAGGCAGGGGTGAGGAAGGGGGATTTAGCTGGTTGCAATCTACAACCTCACGACTAGATGGCGCTAAATCTTACACACTGCACCTTTAAGAAAATGGCATTTAAAAATAATTAAACTCATAACAGAAAAGACCAACAGCATTATTTCTCTGACGGTTCATAGTAAAAGCATCACAAAAACCATAGATAATAGAAAATAAAATTATGAAAATTAATAGCCACGGGCTTTATGGGAAAATATTCACTTAAATTTTTTAATGCTGGTTTTAACATCAAGCCAAACACTTGATGCCTGGCGGATCACAGCTCAAAGGGTGGAAAAGACGCTGAGTACTTCGCTGCATCTCAGCGACCGTTCACAGACTTTTCTGCGTATCTATACTAGTCTGTTCACGCTCGGCTGTCGTGTATTTTCAGCTGGAGTGCATAAAAGACAAATATTACTAATCTATTGTCTCAACTACTCACTTTTCCTCTTCAGACTGCTTCCCGTGTTCTCTTGTGAACACTACGTTACAAATCACATTCGATTTTTTCCATATCAAAAAATTCGTACTTGCTGTAAATAAGCCTTTAGGCTTCGCTGTCAGCTGAATCTCTAACCAAGACAAACAGCATAGTTAAAAAAAAAAACAGATGAAAAGGAGGAGAAAAAAAAAAGAAAAGAAAAAGAAAAGAAAGGATCCACCCTGTTTTCTCTTTTCGTAACCCCTCTGTGACACAGAGCAAGTCTCTCTCTGTCTCTCGTCCTTCTTTCAGCATAAACCACATCACAGGGTCTGTTCTGTATGTGTGTGTGTGTGTGTGTGTGTGAGTGTGTGTGTATGGTGTGTGTGTGTGTGTGTATGGTGTGTGTGTGTGTGTGTGTGTGTGTGTGAGCGTGTGTGTAAATGTGTGAGTGTGTGTGTGTGTGTGTGTGTGTGTGTGAGAGCGTGTGTGTGTGTGAGTGTGTGAAAGTGTGTGAGTGTGTGTGTGTGTGTGTGAAAGTGTGTGAGTGTGTGTGTGTGTGTGTGTGAGCGTGTGTGTGTGTGTGAGCAAGAGAGAGAGAGAAACTGCACACACAGCAGAAATGTCAGTACACTTCCTGTTTACCCTGAGAGCAGGGTGCACCATGGGAAATGTGGTTTATTTATTTAAATAAGAGACAATCATTTATCTCTGTCAGAAAATAGAGAGAAAAAAGAGCTGAGAAAGGGGGGAAAGAGAAAGAGAGAAGACAGAGAGCAAGAGCGAGAGAGAAAGAGAGAGAGAGAGAGCTAAGAAAGGTGAAAAGAGAGAGAGAAAGAGAATGGGATAGAGAGAGAAGAGAGAGCTGAGAAAGGGGAAAAGAGAGCAAGAGAAAGAAGAGAGAAAAGGAAAAGGGGGAGAGAGAAGGAGAGAGAGAGAGAGAAGAGAGAGAAAAGAGAGCTGAGAGAGGGGAAAAGAAAGTGAGAGAGAAAGAGAGAATGGTGAGAGCGAGAGAGAAAAAGAGAAGAGAGAAAAGGGAGAAAGGGGGAGCGAGAGCGAGAGAGAAGAGAGCTAAGAAAGGTGAAAAAGAGAGAGAAAGAGAGAATGGGGGGAGGGAAGAGAGCTGAGAAAGGGGACAGAGAGAGAGTGAGAGAAAATGGAGAGAGAGAGAGAGAGAGAGAGAGAGAGAGAGAGAGAGAGAGAAAGAGAGAGAGAGAGAGAGAGAGAGAGAGAGAGAGAGAGAGAAAGTGGTGTCTTACCCAATCCTGTCCAGCTGCTCCAGTTCGGGTACAGGTGGTCCGAACGTTTCGATGTGAAGCGGCTGATATCTATATAACACCTCCACAATATGGGCTACTGGGGCGAGAGACACCGTCTGACCCTGAGAGAGAGCGAGAGGGAGAGAGAGAGTAAAAACTGTGCACTAAAATTAGGAGAATATCGCCTTATGTCAGTGTTCTCTCAGTAGAGGATGTTAATTTATTTCACTTTAAAAAAAATCAACAAAATGTTATTTTTTTAGGGGTGTTCTAACTTTTGCACACAGCTGAATAAGGTTGGACAAACTGCATCACATTATCATAATCATTATCGTGGAGACCACCAGTGCGGCACGTTTCATCTCAAAGAGAGCACAATCAGCCCGTTTCACTGGATTTAGTTCCGTTTGTGAAACACTGAATAAAAATCACTTCATTTGTTCTGCATTATTTTTTTAAATTGTGGCATCGCTGGTCTGTTCCAGCTTACCCTGTCACAAAAAATAAATATCGTGACACACTGTGCATCAAGAACATTTCATGAAGTGCAGTGAAACTAATTTTTTCCATGTCATCCACAACTATGACTGTATCTGTGGTTGAAATCAAAGCTAAATAAAAAATAAATGACCTTAAGGCCAAGTTTACATTCACACAGCAGGTAAAAGTGGCCCAAATCTGATCTTTTTCCTCATCTGTGACACAGATGTGTGTCTGTGTGTCAGTGTGGACAGATAAACACACTGAATCTGACATTTTCAATTCCGATTTGAGACGCTTTCATATGTGGTACTGAAATCCAATACGTATCCGTTCTGCGGCAGCGCGGCTCAGTCTGAATTGCCGGATCGGAATTCATGTGACTTTTCCGTCAATCCAACTCCACATTCGTCATAATTTCGCCCCACTGAGACCTCAAACACATTTAGGCTGATGTTTCTGTACGTAAAAAATTAGAAGGCACTCATCGCAACCGCTTCATGTTCGAAGAGATTTCTAAAGAAATGTCCGAACGCGGCCGCAGGAGAACGAGGCTGCAGCGTCGAAGAAAAGTCTGAACACAAAGTTTAAAGCATCTGAGGACACAAACCAAAGAAGTGACCGCGCCCTTTTTACGGCTCGAACACATTCTGGGTGATGAGCCCAGCTGTCAGTCAGTGAAGCTTCATGATGGCTCCTGTGATGCTGGTGAAGATGAAGCTGATCCTCCGGGAGCGACTGGCGTTCGTTGGCGGTCGTGATTGACAGTTTAGGAGCTGATCTGTTCAGACTGATGTCGCATTCAGATCACATTTAAAAGATAATCTGAACAGCCAAACAAAAAAATCGGGTTTGGTGAGGAAATCAGATTTGGGCCACTTTTACCTGCTGTGTGAACGCAGACTAAATGACTTTCATGGCAAACGAAGTACAGTTTAAAGTTCTGTAAGCACTCTGACCAGGCAAGTCTTACAGATCACCCAGTTTAAACCTCCTATCAGCACCTCCTGCTGACATTCATGCATAAAGACGCCCAGTTCAAAACAAGCTGGTACACGAATGTGTGTGTGTGTGTGTGTGTGTGTGTGTGTGAGTGTGTGTGTGTGTGTGTGTAAGCAAACCTCACAATGACTTCAAAGTTTGTGGCCATGGATAAATTGAATGATCACAGCACACATTACATCTGCATGAATAGAACAAAAACATGTGTGTGTGTGTGTGTGTTTGTGTGTGTTTGTGTTTGTGTGTGTGTGTGTGTGTGTGTGTGTTTGTGTGTGTTACCTTCAGAATGCCTGTAGAAAAGATTGTGGCCGGTTTGACGGTTTGTTTCTGCTTCTCGATCTGAGTCTCCAGCTGCGCCGCTCTGTCTTTATGCTGAGCCAGAAGGATAGACGCTGGCAGCTGGGAGCTTTCCTACACACAGAAAACCAAAATGAACCAAAATAAACCATTAAAATGAATTAACACACAATCAAACCCTCAGGTTACACGATTTACAATTTTTTAAAAATGTGGCATCACTGGTCCTTCTAACTTATCATATGTGAGGACAGCGTTATTACTAAATTGGGCATTTACAGTTGCAAATCTGTGTGTATGAGCAAAAACGTACCACACAAGCACAAATGTACACTTAGGTTGAAGTCATTAAAACTCATATTTACAACTTGTGCCAAACGCAGCTGCAAGAATATTAACACAGACTAGAAAACAAGATCATTTTAGAGCTGTTTTAGCATCACTGGCTGCCTGTTTCCCTTAGAAACCACTATAAAAATTTACTACCAGCTTCTGAGCTGCTTAAAGGTTTTAGCACCTTCATACATTTCTGAGTGCTGATACATGGTGTTCCAAATCGAGCTCTAAGATCATCCAGTGTGAGTCTGCTCCATAATCCACGTATGAAACTTTAAAAGAGCGGAGACGCAGCGTTTTGGTTTTACTTCAGCTTTACTTTAGCATTTAACTAGGGTTTTTTTTTTATTGTTTCCTGTGTTTTTACTACAATATTTATATATTTATTATTTTCTTCTTAGTCGCATTTTTATTGTATTTTTTCCCTTCTATCTTGTGCTTTTTTATTGTAATTGTAAATACTGTAATATTAATATATCCATTTTCTGATATTTATTGTTTATTATTTTTGTTTATCTTGTTTCTCTTCTTCCGGTTGTTTTTACTTTGTATTGTGAAGCACTTTGAGCTGCATTTCTAATGTATGTGGTGCTATATAAATAATAACAATACTTATTATGATTATTATGATTATTATTATTACTATCCCCTCCACAGATTCCATGTCAAGAATCTATAGTTTTAGCAAGTTGTTTAGAGTATCTGCTTTGTACATGACACAAGCAATTTGTCCAACAAATGTTCACAAACAGATTATTTCACTTAGAATTCACTATATCAAAATTCCAGTGGGTCAGAAGTTTACACAAGAGAATAGTGGACCTTCACAAATCTGGTGCATCTTTTGGTGCTATTTCCAAACACATGAAGGTACCAAGTTCATCGGTTAAAATGTTAATATGCAAGTTTAAACACCACAGCACCACACAGCCACTGTAACATTCAGAAAGGAGATGCGTTCTGTCTCCTAGAGATGAACACAATTTGGTGGAAAAATACAGATCAATCCAAGAACAACAGCAAACGCCCTTAAGAAGAAGCTGGAGGAAACAAAAGTATCTATATCAACAGTAAGAAGTGTCCCATATCCACATGACCGGAAAGGTTGCTCAGCAAGGAAGAAGCCACTGCTACAAAACTGCCATAAAAAAGCCAGGTTACAGTTTGCAACTGCATATAGGGATAACGATCTCACTGTTTGGAGAAATGTCCTCTGGTGTGATGAAATATAACGGAACTGTTTGGCCATAATGACCGTCATTATGTATGGAGGAAAAAGGGGGAGCCCTGCAAGCCTAAAAACACCATCCCAACCGTGAAGCATGGCGGTGGCAGCATCATGTTGCGGGGGTGCTTCGCTGCAGGAGGGACTGGTGCACTTCATGACACAGATGGCATTATGAGGAAGGAAAATTATGTGGAGATACTGAAGCAAGATCTCAAGACATCAGCAAAGGAAATTAAAGCTTGGACACAAATGGTTCTTCCAAATGGACAATTACCCCAAGCATACTTCCAATGTTGTGACAAAATGGCTTAAGGACAACAAAGTGGTGATGGAGTGGCCATAACAAAGCCCTGACCTCAATCCCATAGAATATTTATGGGCAGAACTGCAGAAGCATGCGCGAGAAAGGAGGCCTACAAACCTGACTCAGTTCCACCAGCTCTGTTAAGAGGAACAGGCCAAAATTCCAGCAACGTATTGCGAGAAGCTTGTGGAAGGCTATGCGAATCATCTGACCCAAGTTAAACAAATTAAAAGGCAACGCTACCAAATACTATCCATGTGTATGAAAACGTCTGAGCCACTGGGAATGTGATTTAAAGCTGAAATAAATCATTGTCTCTAGTTTTATTCTGACATTTCACACTCTTAAAATAAAGTAGTGATCTTTAGTGACCTAAGAGAAGGAATGTGTACGAGAAATAGAAGTCAGGAACTGTGAAAAACTGAGTTTAGATGAATGTGGCCAAGGTGTATGTAAACTTATGACCTCAACTGTTATTGTGTGGGTTTGTGTGACATCAGCAAAACATTTAATTCAGAAACGGCTGTTTTTGTAGCTGGCTTACAAAAATGCACTGTGAACAATGTTTACATACTACATACTCTCTTATTTCAAAATAAACTGAGGAAAATGAGTTTTTCCATGACATGGGCCCTTTAAACTAGATGTCAATAAGCATCTTGTTTGAAGTTGGTTGTCAGTAAATTGCCTAAATCATAAAACATTTACCAGCTCGTCCAGTAAGGCTTGCTTGCTTTTCCTTTTGGCCTGTAGCTGCCTCTGCTCCTCCTGCAGCGTCTCCAGCCTCCGCTGCTGCGTGTCCTGCTGCTCCAGTAACAAAAGCTCCTCCAGCTCCTCCTGCTCGCGGGTCTACAGAGAGAGAGACGGTAAACCACAGTCATTAAAGTCATAGTTTGGCAGAAAATCAAACTTGCACAGTTTCCCTCCCCTTTACCCCAAATGCAGTCGATCAACCAAGACATGTTTGGTGTCTGAGGTTTCCTTCTTTAGTTATGAGGTTAATGAAGCAAACAAGTAATGGAAGTTTACACTCTGCCAAGTAGCATGGTGTTAAACTGCATGCATAAATCATCACACACTCGTATTAAAGCATGCAGAGTTGTTCAGTAAACATGTTTATAGATAACAGTGAGTCATACAGTGTCAGAAACCACATAATCGTGGCCCAATCCCATTTCACCCTTCACCCCTACCACTGAGGCCCTACTGCTCCGTTTTGCGTGTTCACGTCTTGGGGTAGGGTGTCACGATTCTTACTGAGATAGAGGGGTAGGGCAAAGACGCTCCAAACAGAGAGTTATGAGAAAATAAGAAAAACCGGCAAGATGGCTGAACAAGAGATCAAAGAAACCCACAAATGTGAGAATTTTCTCTGTTAAAAAATTACAATAATCACTGTATTGTCTTCGTTTAATGTCGTTTTACTGTATTATGGTCCTTTTCTTTATAACAAGCATAAAAATCGCTAATAATTTGCTGATGTCTCAGTAGCTACATTTCCTATTCCACCTTAAATGGTTACATTCTGGTGCCTCAGGCATCAGAGCTGCTGCTCCATTTAAGGTGGAATGGAAAAATTCGAATGAGAAGCTGGTGAATATCTGACTTCAGCTTCATATCACTGAAGAATTAGGGGTGGGTGATAATAAATAATTGCATATGATGCCCTAAATGTAACTAAAGCCCAGCAGTGAGGAGCTGAACTTTACCCTCCTCTGCTGTCACTGCAGACTGGCAGGGTCGCCTACAGAGCAGCGCTGGTAGCTGTTAATGAAGTGATGCTCTGTTTATTTGAGGGTCCCATTTCAGAGGAAGATTTCAACCACTACCCTGTAACTCAGTTCCAAAGGGCAAGGAGACACTTGAAAACCAGAGGCAGGAGTAAAAATAAGAAACAGAACTGGACCCAAGTCTATTAGAGATTCAACATCGCTTAAAGCCAGTGGGCAATATTTATACAGTGCTAACTGGTGGGCTGTAAGCTTCCATTACTTATGGGCTACATTAACCAGTGCTAAAACTAAAGAAACAAACTTGAGGCACCCAACATATCTTGGCTGATCTACTACATTTGGGAGAAGAGGGAGATTGTTGACTGGGTAAATCTAATTTGTGATCACAAAGCTATCATGTTCCAATTCCAGACATTTTTAGTTCAGGTTTATTATGTTGCAGTTATTAGAAGAATGCATCGAACTGAAGAGTGAGTCAGAAAAGAGAACACACACACATACTGACCAGTTTGGCTTTGTTTCTCTGTATGATGTCTCGGTTCTCTCTCTGGTATTGCTCCATCATCTGCTTTGTGCTCTCAACGTCCACATTGTTTGTCAGGTTAAACACTGAAAACACACAAACACAGATTCTGACTCAGTCACTGGCTGCTTTCTTGTGCAGGTTTTTGACATGACAGAAAAAATGTGATTGGCATATAATTAGGATGGTCAATATGACAATATTTAACACTATCACAATAGATTATGTCACATTAAGTTAGGATAGGCTCTTCCAAGCATATTGTGGATACTGTTTGTACAAAAAGCTGCACGATGTAAGATTTGGGGATTTGGAGACCTCTCTGGTGGAAACATGTAACTGCACACAGAGTGCAGAAGAGAATTTTGTAATGTGGGTTGTGCTTCTGATGATTGGAAGAGAACTCAAAGAGAACTCAGTCTAAACTTGGGGCAGGATGCGTCTTCTGAGGATATGAGATAATTATCTACTAATATCATCATATCTTCATCAGTATAATGTTGATTTTGAGATCATTTGAAACCTAAACCTCGAACTGGACCTTCTTTCTGAGCCTGTGAGTGTGACATTAATATATAAAGACTCCAAAAAGACTTGCAGCAGCGCACACACATCGTATTTTAGTGTGTTTCTTTTCTCCTGATTCAGTAATGCTATTTTCTCATTAGGCTGAATGAATAACTGACTCTAAATGTAGGTATTGTGATATAAACTGAGTCTGTTCTACAGTTTCTCATTAGGCTGAATGAATAACCGATTCTAAATGTAGGTATTGTGATATAAACTGAGTCTGTTCTCTATGTATGAACAACAGGGTCTTACCGATTTCTTCCACCTGCTCCAGGTAGTCGTTATACTCTCTGAGACTGGGGAAGTCAAAATCTCTTTTATTATAACTGAGAGAGAGAAAGAGAGAGAGACATGAATATTACTGTCTGTACGAACAGCAAAATAATCATATTGATTTTACATAATGCAGTGAATTATCGTAATCGGATCAAAGTGTTTTATAAATGGTACCACCAAGTGACATCATTACATACTAACTGCAATCAAAAGTAATATAATCGCAATATCAGTTTTCTGTTGTGCAGCAGGAAACTGTTCCTCAAAAGTGGAAAAGTTTCTTATAAAATGTCTCTCAACGTTCGATTCTTTACGAGGCTGAAGTCGCTTCTCATTCGCCAGCTTCCTGTTCGAATTTTCTTGTTCCACCTTAAATGGTGCCTGAGGTGCCAGAATGTAACTGCTGCACCATTTAAGGTGGAATGGGAACATCTGAATAAGAAGCTGGCGAATGAGAAGATGAGAAGATGAGACTTTTTAAGTCCATCCTACCAGCTACATTATATTATAGTAACTTAAATTAAGCTTACAACAGTCTCAACAGGAGAGATATTACATATACTGACTTTATTTAAGATTATTTTACTTGATAAGATACCATTTTTGCAGTGTAACACTTGGGTTGCGACCCCTGGCTTAGACGGTCCCCCCCGCTGGGTCTAGTTTTGATGCGAAAAAATTTCGATTTTACGTCTTTTCCCACGTTGCGTTCGGTGTGTAACAGCCTTTAGGATAAAGTGGACGGTGAGCGTAAAGAGTGAAAAGCAAAGAATATCCATAAATAATAAGCGTCACTCACATTTTTAGAACTTTCTTCCGGATCTCCACCTCCTTATCTATCGCTGGGTCCTCGAACAGCTGCAGACGGAAGTTACTTTTTCGGAGGGGAGTATCGCACTGGACACAGTTACCGGACCCCCGCACGAACAGCATCTCCACACAGTTCTCACATCTGCAAAACATGGACACAGCAGGACGGGGGGGGTCACACATCTGTCTCATATGCATGGTACATGTCTCTATATGTAATAACAGGCCCTGAATGTATTATATAAACATAAGTATGTAATCATTTTAGAACCTTAAATCTAATATTAACCTCAGGAAGCAGAAAAATGCTACAGCTTCAGTTTTAAAAATGAATCAGTGCTGTTGTGTAAATTTACTGGCAGACGGATTATTCCGTTCAGCTTTTCCAGCAGAAACACCCGGGATTTCCAGAACTTTCCAAACTCAAACAGACCTTAATGGATTAAACACGCACTCTGATGTGAGTGCTGGACTCCAATAATCACACAGGAGACGATGGAGCCTCAGCTCAGAGCTGAAACACCCACAGCCTCTCTCTTTTTTTCTCTCTTTACCTTTCTTCTCTCTCTCTCTCTCAACTCAGTCTCTTTCTTCTTCTCTTCTCCCTCTTTATTTCTCCTCTTTTCTCTCTCAGTCTTCTCTCTCTTTTCTCCTCCATCTTCTCCTTTTCATTTCTCCTCTTTTCTCTCTCTCCTATCTTTCCTCTCTATGTCTTCTCTCTCTTTCTTCTCCCTTTCTTTATTTCTCTTCTCTCTCTCTCCCCTTTTCTCTTGCTATCCCTGTCTCTTTACCCCTCTTTTTTTCTTGCTCTCTCTCTTTTCTCAACTCAGTCTTTCTCCCCCAATCGGTCTCTCCTCTCTTTTCTCTCTCCCTCTCGTCCTCCTTGTGTATCTCTGTATGTGTCTGTATGGGAGGTTACTCTGCTCTTGCTCAGCAACTCATAACTCTCTCTCTCTCTCTCTCACACACACACTCTCTCTCTGAAACTCGTCTACAGTCTGCCGCCTTAAATTCAGCCTTAAAATTAGCTATAAAATCAACCTTACAATTTGAGGAAAGTGCAAATTTTAACCTTTAACCTGTTCAGACATGTTTCTTCAGTTTAAGTTGTGTTAGAGGTGTGTAATGATTTAGGGGTGCATCATGCTAACTGGTGGGGTATAATCTCTAATTGCTTGTAAGCTACATCAGCCTCGTAGCTCCAGTGCTTGGCTGATCTTCATCTGAGCTCAGGGAGAAACTGTGCACATTTGATTCATGGCTGAATATCATTCTGAGTATGAGGTTTCATATCAGCTGTAAATCAGGACGCAGGGTGGACTGACGGACAAACAGGGAGTTACAGAGATACAGAGAGCGGTTTGGCGCGCGTCCAGCCGCACGTCCACAGGCTGTAATAAATGGTCAGTGTTGATCTGTCCTCTCTCAGTCAGCACGGTCAGCAGAAACCCCTCTGTCCTCTACAGGCCAAGGACGACGAGGGGACGACCGGACAAAACGGGCCGTGTCCCGAATCAAACCCTCCAGCACTGTTAACTGTTCGAGTCTGAATACACTCTTAAAAAGGATGGTTCTTTAAGGGTTCTTTAGTAAAGATAACATCAACATAGCTCAACATAGAACCATTAACACTCAAAGAAGCATTTGCATGATTGAAAGGTTCTCTGCATGGTGAAATCGTTCTTCAGACTGATGGAGAATGTGTTGTGTATGGTTCTATATATCTATATATGATTTCTTTACAGTGGTGTTGATAGGAACCAGGGGTTGCCATGACTACAACACACATATAGACATTTTATTTACTATCCAGAACCACCAGTGAACCTACACGAGTCTTCTGAGTTTATATGGAATGTTGATGATGGAAAATAGTGGAAAATCTGAAATAAGTTTTCTTTGGGGACTATTTTGCCTCACAGCGCCCTGCATGTATGAACGGTTAAAATAAATTGATTAAAATAGATTTTAGACCAGAACTTTATCACAAAACTATCATAAAACAGTGTCTCAGTCATCAGGCAGTGAATTCATAACCATTTCATGTAGGAACTTTCTGTGAGGGAGCTTTTAGAGGTGGGCGTCTGGTTCCTATCACCACCACTGTGAACAGTTCTGACTCAGTAAGTTTCTCTAGAACAGAGTGTTTCACACCAAACCACTCTGAACCGCTCTGATTACATCTTAACCATTTAATTATATAGAAATTTTGAAAAATTGGTGAAGTTCCCACTTTAAGTGTGCTAGCTTGGCCCATGAACAGAAGATCAGACCAAAAAGCTGTTGAGTAGAAAGAAAATCTAAGGTAACAAAACTCCCGAAGCACTAAGTTCCACTGTAGAGCTGCAGTAGAACTCCATACTCCATCCAGCACAGGTACTGAAGTTTGTTCGGTTCTGTTGTTTTCTTTTTGGATCCTTCTGGTCTAAAATAAAATGCTGAAGCTCCAAAGTGAGACACAAAGATGTGAGAAGAAAAGAGCAGATTTGTTTTGCCCTCAGATATACTTGAATACACTCGGTAAAAAGATGGTTTTTCAAGGGTTCTTTAGTAAAGTCAAGTAAATGGTTCTGTTTTGAACCATTTGCATGCTTAAATGGTTCTTTGCATGGTGAAATGGTTCTTCAGATTGACAGAGAATTTCTGAAAATGGTTCTATATCGCACCAACATGCATTCTTCTACTGTTACAGTGACAAGCTTACAACAACAGAAGAACCCTTTTTGGTCTTATGCAGAACCATTTTCAAAAACGTTCTATCTAGAACCACATCCGACACACCTCCGTGAATCTGAAGAACGATTTCACCATGCAAAGAGCCATTTAAACATGCAAACGGTTCTATATAGAACTTACGGTTCTAAATAAAACCACCACCTTTACTAAAGAACCCTTTACTGAAGTTCGTGGAACTGAAGCTGTTCTTATTATTTATTGTGCTGTCAAAAACATAAAAGCTGCACTGTTTACCCTGAAAGCTACAAACCGACACAGACTGAGGTTATAGTCTTCCGTGTCAGTGTTTAATTTGGTGTAATTCAGTCCTTAATTGTCAAAATATAATTTAAATATAAGCTAATTAGCTTAGCAGCTCCATACTCACAGTGTGTGTCCACAAACATTCACCATCAGTTTCAGGGACGGATTCCTGTATTTTGTCGTCTTGCACCTCGGACAGCCCTGATCATCCATGATCAACTGTTTATTTTTGACGTTATGATTCCAGAAATAACGATATTTAGGTGAATATTTGCGTTATTAAGCTGTTACTTTCGTGTCTCATAGCTGGTGGGGTCTTCACACGCTGTTTACTTCACACCCGTATTCAGGCTTGTGCCTCGCTCCGGAGGCTCTGATTGGCTATTCACATCGCAGCTTCGTCGCTAGGATTGGCTGTCTGCTTGTGAGTGTAAACTAGTAACCAATAGCAGCACAGAAGGGGCGGGACTTTACCCCGAATAGCTCAGCGGTGTAACAGTAAAATCTTCCGGAAAACGCTTTGAGTGCCAGTCGTTCCTTTACATTAATTTCTGAATATGTTTTATTTTATTGCTCCAAGTGTATGTTATTAATTAATTCAGCTGAATTTAATTGGACATTTGCCGTTAATGCCAATATAAATGTATATCTGTGCTGTTAATAGCTGTTTATGAAGTGCACAAATTCAAAGTGGTTTTCAATGAGTGTTTTATATCTGAACTCAATAGAGGAGCTATAGAAAGTGTTGTTTTGTTTATAAATCCATTTTATCAGCTCCACTTACTATATAGGTGCACTTTGTAGTTCTACAGTTACAGACTGTAGTCCATCTGTTTCTCTGATACTTTGTTCGCCCCCTTTTACCCTGTTCTTCAGTGGTCAGGACCCCCATGGACCCTCACAGAGCAGGTACTGTTTGGGTGGTGGGTCATTCTCAGCACTGCAGTAACACTGACGTGGTGGTGGTGTGTTAGTGTGTGTTGCGCTGGTACGAGTGGATCAGACACAGCAGTGCTGCTGGAGTTTTTAAACACTGTGTCCACTCACTGTCCACTCTATTAGACACTCCTACCTTGTCGGTCCACCTTGTAGATGTAAAGTCAGAGACGATAGCTCATCTGCTGCTGCACAGTTTGTGTTGGTCATCCTCTAGTCCTGCATCAGTGGTCACAAGACGCTGCCCACAGGACGCTGTTGGCTGGATATTTTTGGTTGGTGGACTATTCTCAGTCCAGCAGTGACACTGAGGTGTTTAAAAACTCCAGCAGCACTGCTGTGTCTGATCCACTCGTACCAGCGCAACACACACTAACACACAACCACCACGTCAGTGTTACTGCAGTGCTGAGAATGATCCACCACCCAAATAGTACCTGCTCTGTGAGGGTCCATGGGGGTCCTGACCACTGAAGAACAGGGTAAAAGGGGGCTAACAAAGTATCAGAGAAACAGATGGACTACAGTCTGTAACTGTAGAACTACAAAGTGCACCTATATAGTAAGTGGAGCTGATGAAATGGACAATGAGCATAGAAACAAGGAGGTGGTCAGAATGTTATGCCTGATCGGTGCATGAGCAGCAATTAAGCATCTAATTGTATTATAATTAATAAACGATCGATATAAATGAATAAATAAATATAACGTATTTGAGCTTTTGTGCCCCGTCACCTTTCACTTACTCACCTGGCGCAGGTGAGCTGCACTTTGAAGTGGTTTGTGTGTGTGTGTCTGTATAGTGTGTACATGTGTGTACCCCCCCCAAAGCCACTCTTTAGCCAATCGCGTGGATCCTGGACCCCGTGGCCCCGCCCCGGCACAGTAAAAGTGGGAAAGTGGAGAAGCGCGAGGAAACACGAGCCGAAACCAGATCAGTATTTACCCCCCAGCATCAGGCGGGATGCAGCCAGGGCAACTGCAGGGGCAGCAAAGGCAGCAGGGGCAACAAACAGGAACAGACGAGACAACAGTGAGGAACACGGTGGCATCTGCAGGGGCAGCAGCAACAACTGAGGTATTAGGAGGGGCAATAAAGGCAGCTGGGGCAACAGCAAGAACCACAGGGGCATCTGGACTATCACCAGGGGCAGCAGTAACGACAGTGGCAACAACTGAGGTATCAAATGCAACTGAGGCAACATTAAAGACAACAGGGGCAACAGCAAGGACCACAGGGGCATCTGGGCTGTTAGCAGGGGCAGGGACAACAACTGAGACATCAGGAGGGGCATCAAGGGCAACTGAAGCAACAGGAAGGACCACACAGGCAACAACAGGGGCAATAGATAAAGGGAGGCAACAGGAGGGGCAACAGGGGCATCAGCAAGACCAGAATAGGCAACAACAGGGGAGGCAGGGGCAACAAGGGCAAAATCAGGGGCAAGAAGAGCAGCAGCGGTATCTATGGCAACAGGAGGGGCTACCGTGGCAGGAGGGGCAAGAGCAAGAACAACAGGTACAACAACAAGGACAGGAGGGGCAACAACAGCGACACCAGGGGCAAGAGTCTCGCGCTCCCCTCCCGGTCTCGCTGCTCGCCTCTCTCTCGCCAGAGCAGGTCGCGTGCGTGTGTGAGGCGCTGCTCCAGAGCGGCCGCACGTCGCGCCTGGCGAGCTTCCTGCGCGCGCTCCCGCTGGAACTCCCAGCCGCGCGCCCCCGAGTGCGTGCTGAGAGCGCGCGCGCTCGTGGCGTTCCACCAGGCGCGCTACCGAGAGCTGTACGCGCTGCTGGAGCGCCACAGCTTCAGCGCCGCGAGCCACCGCGCGCTGCAGGACCTGTGGTTCCGCGCGCGCTACAGGGAGGCCGAGAGCGCGCGCGGCCGCCCGCTGGGCGCCGTGGACCGGTTCCGCGTGCGCAGGAAGTTCCCACCGCCGCGCACTATCTGGGACGGGGAGCGCACGCTCTACTGCTTCCGGGAGAAGAGCAGGCGCGCGCTCAGGGAGGCGTTCGCGCGCAACCGGTACCCGAGCGCGCGCGAGAAGCGGGAGCTGGCCGGGAGAACGGGGCTGAGCGAGACGCAGGTGAGCAACTGGTTCAAGAACAGAAGGCAGAGAGAGAGGAAACCCAGAGAGGCGCGCAGCACCAGGTGAACATCACACCATCACGCACACTGAGCACCTTCACAGCTGATCAGGGCGGCCACACCTGGCTTATAGTCCTGATTAATGCAGCTGTGTGCATTACATTATAAGGGAAACACAGTGGTAAACAGGCAGCCGTCCCAGCTCTCTTGGAACGTGTTGTTGGCATCAAATTCAAAGTGGGCATATATTTTATATTTAATTAGTTCTGGCCACGCGAGCTGATTGGTTGAGAAGCGTTCTAACTGTGCTGTTATTTCACCATAACATCACAGGTTTTTCACAAACGCTGTATCACTCCGCTGAGACGCCGTTGCTAAGCAACGACTTTGACAGCTGTAGGGAGGCGCTCAAGACATTTGAACGTTTTTACTTCTTACTTTGCCACAAACAGAAAATGGACATTTTTAAGATCACATTTGACCGACAGCCGATTTGGTCAGACTCTGAAGATGAGACGACACTAAATTCCCAAACTGTCATCACCACTGAGCAGCTTTTCAGTCGGCAGCTGAGACAGAAGAACAGCTGAACAACCTGGAATCAGCCAGAAATGAACCCAACACCATTCGCCAAACTAAATGGGCTGTAAGATGCTTTACAGACTGGCTGGAACAAAACAACATTAATACTGATCTGGCAAAAACTGACAAAACTGAGCTGAACCTGATATTGCGGCAGTGTTATGGCTGAATATATTACTTGTATGTACTGTAATGGAATAAGTTACTGAATATATTTCAGTGTGTTCAGTATTCAGCCATCACTACTTTTAAGTGTTGTGCCCCACCCTGTGTGTGTGTGTGTGTGTTTGCCCCCAGCGCTCCCTCTTATACACACAGTCAGTCTGTAGAGACAGAATTCACATCTTTAGATTCTTTCATTTCAGTGAACAAAGCTGGAGCGCACCTGGCGGAGGTGACCTGCCTGTGTGTGTGTGTAGCAACACACACAAACACACCACACACACACACACACATGTATAGCGCCTTTCAGAAACTCAAGGTCACTTTTACAAAAGCCCATAAAGAGAAAACAGCAGCATTATATACAGCAGAATGTGGCTATAAGAGGAAACAGTGAAGGTGAAAGGAAATACTGGCTCCTCTCAGGCTAAAATATGGTGAGTGTGCGCTGCTGAGGCGTGAAATAATCATTTTAGAGTTTTTCACACCACGTTGTACATTTTTACGCATTCACACGCACAGACTCAAAAAGAAGGTCCGGCTCGATGTTTAGGCCTCAAATGTCCTCAAAATCAACATTATACTGATGAAGATATGATGACAGTAGTAGATAATTCACTCACATCCTCGGGAGACGCATCCTTCACCGAGTTTAGACTGAGTTCTCTTTGAATTTTCTTTCAATCATCAGATTCATCTGCATGGGGAAGGGGGCCGAAGTGCAACCCATGCTATAAAATGTTCTGCACGTTGCATGCAATTACACATTTCCACCAGAGAGGTCGCCAAAACTTACATAGCGCAGCTTTAACTTTTGTAATAAGTTAAAAAGTGATGGTTTGTTTTCTGTTGTTGTTAATCAAATGTGTGACAGTTTAGTGTTGAGTAGTTTGGTTTTTCACTCTCTATTTCTCTCTCTTTCTCTCTCTTTCAGTGAGTCTGACGGTAACCCCACCAGTGAAGATGAGAGCAGGAAAGGTCTGGAGGATCTCTCTCCTCTCTCAGGCTCTACAGATGGGACAGAAAATCACCAGGTCACCGATGTCATCCTCCAGCCACTGGGGGGCAGGAAAAGCCCAGAATCTTTTACAGAACTCATCTTCAGTAATGCCAACCATCATGATGCCATCAACCACAATGAAATCTCCTCCTACATCCAGTCTCCACTGAACCTCGACAGTGGACTGCACCTCGAGCTTCAGTCTATGGCTTATGGGCCTGTCCAGAGTTTTCTAACAGACAGTGCTGAAGTAGATAAGGTGGTTGAGGAAGACGTGAATGGATCACAAGACAAAGCTGAAGGTGTGCTGCCATATGCCAGCTTCCAAAACAGCATGAAAGGACCTGAACTGAAAATAAAAGGGGTAAATTTGGACCTGATGGCCCAAAACACGACTCCAAGCTCAGGATTAACCTACAGTCCAGTGTCCTCATCAGAGAAGATCCAGTCTGAAAGCTACAGCCTGGTGCCTGAGCCTAGAAACTTAACTGGAGGAAGTGATGAAGCCTTGATGTTTGTCCTTACTTCTCTTGAGTCACCTTCATTGTCCTCCCCTGCTCCAACAACAGGAGGTGAGATGTGTGTGCAAAGACATCACTGTCCACTTTGAAGCTTCACCCTCTGGGGTCCACCAGCTCATCAAATTCTCTGTTTCTATATCTGTTTGTGTATCTTTGTGATGATCCAGCACAGAAATCCAGTTCAAACACTTCCTGAATCTGTAGAGTCGCCCTTTCCATCCCATCTTATCACGAGATCATACGAGACTCACATCCGGAGTTATGAGCCTATGAAGAGGGGCTGAGATACACATCATCTGCCTCTCACCGTGTGGAACTGGTGGATTCATGTGTCCGTCTACATTCTTTGTGAAACTGACCAATGGACACTCAGGAAATCACTAAGCACTGACCATCACGCCGGAAACCCTTCATTCTTCATTCAGTCCACATCGGAGACTCGTGTGAAACAGCGTGCAGAGAGTTTACAGCTGCTGAAGTTGCTGCAGCGGTTTTGGAAAGTAGTGATGAAGATAATGGAGCATTTAGATATGAAACATATGAGGATCATGTTATATGAAGAGCCTTTAGAGGAGAGTTTAAGAAGAGATGAACAAATCAAGAGAACGAGCTCAGAACACAGAGGGGTTAATATCCATGATTCCTCTTATTTGAAGTGTTAGAGATTAGAAGATCACACAGACGCCTCAACGGCTGAATCTAATCTCAGCTGTTTGAGTCAGTGAGTCACTCTTTCCCTTTATTCCAGCTTCCATTCTTTTCAGGAGACTCACTTTCAGTTCCTCAAAGAATCTGCAGACACACCTCCAAAGTTCAGTCTTAGAAGCTGGTTGATCATTTTCTGAAGTAATCAAACACATTCAGTGGTGTTGAGGTCTGGACTCTGGGGTGGTCAGTCCATCGTTCAGCTTCTCTGTTTGATGTGTCCGTCTCCTTTTCTCAGTGAGGTTCTTCTTGACAGCTACACATCCTTTCAGACCCACAGCGCTGAGTCGTCTTCTCACAGTGGAAGGATGGACAGAAACGCCTGTGGATGTTTTCAGATCTGAAGCAGCTTGATTTTCTCGTCTCTCTCAGAGATGAAAGCTTTAAGCACTGTTTATCTGATGGGGGCAGTTTTGGGGTCGACCAGGTCTTTCAGGTGGTTGTTAGGAGACTCTCTCTCCTCTGTAGCTTTTAATCAGTTTTTTGAACTCCAGTTTTGGAAACTCTTTCCTTATGCAGCCGGTGTATCTAAAAATATATAAATTAATACACTTAATGGCTTAATATACATACTTAATAGCTGTTTTACTGTAAAGTAAAGAAATGAGGGCACTTTTGCACAATTCTCAGAATATCTGTCCATATCAGTGCATCGTTACTATTATTGCTCTGTTCTCTCTTCTAGCTCCTGCACCATTGGTAAGCATAGCCGCTAGCACCCCTGTGACTAACTCCGAGCTCATCCTGACCCCTCTGCAGTCCAGCATGGCTCTCTACAGCCTGAACGACACTCCAGCACCGACCCCTATCAAACAGGACCTGGCGGAGAGCGAGAGTAACCCGGATCATCCACACACACACCTGAGCTACAGACACACACCTTTACCTTTACACTCCAAACACGTCAGTGCGCCTCTCCTCACACAGACGGACCTAACACTGGTCAGAGGTCACAACCCTATCATGAACCTCAGCCTGTGCGGGGACTACCTGTGCGCTGTATCTGAATACAGGCAGCCGAGGACGGAGGGAAAACACCTGGCACATCTGCCGCCTGTCCACACAAATCAGAACCTGACTGACCTTTAACCTGAGTCTCAGCTGTTTTACATTGTTGGAGCTTTATTTTAGTTTTTGATATTTTTATGCACTGAAAAAAATATCTGCATTGAATTTAATTGATTCAAACACACTGTGGGCCAAATTTACTAAAGGTTTTGCAGTGGCACAAATGCAGTGCAATGTAATGTGCGTGCAGTCATTTTGCACATGTACAAGAGGGCGCCACTGAGCAGGCTTTAACGCACCTGGGCAACCCCAACAAACCATAGCAAAACGCTTATTTGAAAGTAAACAGTGGTGCGTTTAAACACTCTGTTGTGTTACGTTCTTGGCGTCCTTTTCGAAGAATTTTTGGAGCCTGATGAAATGGGTTTGAATTACATGAATGACACTAATTATGTAAACAACTACGTTATAAAGTTAAAATGCTTCCAAAAACATGACAGAAAGAGTGTTTGTGGAGATGTACATAATATAACCCATGCGATAAGTTAAAAAAAAGTTATTATTAGCTTATTCTATTAAAAATTTCACAATAAAAAACTTATTTAAACAATCATGTCTTCTCATGTCTTCAGTTGTGTATTTGTAGAGGACTTTATAGAGGAATCCGTTGTGTGCGCTGTTTTTTAATACTCCAGGCTTTATATACATGTCAGTGCTGACTGGTTGGTGCCTCAGACACGCCCATCAAATGCGAGAAAACCTACCTCAAAGCCTGCTGCACCTTTTTACACCTTTTCGATGGAATGTGATTTCATAAATGTACATTTTATGGAGTGGCACAAAAAATAGGGAGACAAAATAACAACACAGTTTACTAACATGAATTGACTGGAACAATTGCATGCATTTTAACACCGCTTTTTGACGTCATAGTAAATCCTAGCATGAGGTTTTGTGCACTCCTTAGTAAATCTGGCCTTAAGTGGCCAAAAGTCAGCAGACACTCGCTGATCCAGCGTTTCTTCTGAAATTAAGGCGTTAATAGTGAGTCTGTGCTGCAGTAACAGCCTCTACTCTTCTGGGAAGGCTTTACACTAGATGTTGAACATTGCTGTGAGGATTTGATCTGAACATTAGTGAGGTCAGGTACTGATGTTGGATGATCAGTTCTGGATCACTCCAACTCATCCCAAAGGTATTGGATGGAGCTCCATCACTCCAGGGAACACAGTTCCACTGCTCCACAGCCCAATTGCCCACACTTGGCATTGGGCATGGAGACCTTAGGCTCATGTCTGGCTGCTGCAGAGTGTCCCATTCTATTGGTCAGTACTTTTCTATGGAGGGTTCTTCAGGAGTTCTTAAATAAAGGAAATGGTTCTATTTGGAACCATTAGTAGTATATAGAACCATTTCATGCTTAAATAGTTCTTTGCATGATGGAATGGTTCTTCAGATTGGAGAATGTGTTGTAGATGGTTCTATATAGATTCTTTTTGAAAATGGTTCTATATAGCACCAAAAATGGTTCTGCTATTGTTACAAGCATGAGATTGTAGCAATAAAAGAACGCTCTTTGGTGTTTCAGATATTGTCTCAGATTGTCTCAGACATCAGGCAGTGAATTCATAACCGTTTCATGTAATAACTGCCCCCTAGTGTGTGTGTGTTCACTAGTGTGTATGTGGTGTTTCACTGCACGGATGGGTTAAAATGCGGAGGTGAAATTTCCCTGTTGTGGGACGAATAAGGGGCACTTAATCACTTAAACTTAATAATTTTCTGTGAGGGAACTTTTAGAGGTGGACGTCTGGTTCCTATCACCACCACTGTGAACAGTTCTGACTCAGTAAGTTTCTCTAGAACGGAGCGTTTCTCACCAAACCACTCTGAACCGCTCTGAATACATCATAATCAGTTAATAACTGAATATCAAACCTGCAATTTAATACATATCCTATAATGTTTAAATATACACAAAATGAATTATAAATTGTGCACTTACAAGTGAGGATTGTGTGTGTGTGTGTGTGTGTGTGTGTTTGTGTTTGTGTTTGTGTTGCTGTGGAGAGTAGTTGAGTTGATCTGACAGGTGGGAGCAGGTGGACGCTGGGTCAAACCTTAAAGGCCAGTCCACACACAATGTAATCACATACGCATACACGTGCCCTCATTTGCAAGCCATGAATACTCTATAAAGGTCAGTGTTCTCCTGTAATTACTTGTGATTTTGACACCATGTTACTCATTAGAGCTCTTTACAGCATTTATAATCTGTACATGCTTTATAAATATGAGGTTTTGCACAAAAGATTGGAAACACTGTTCAAATATTTGAAATTAGTGTTTTCTGTAATATTAACTCCACCGATTTTGCAAAATTACTCAATCATTCACTTGTTCAATCATTTAAAAATTGAAATGTTGTGAAATGTTGTGACGCCGTGTTGGGCTGCTAGCGAGCAATAGGGGCGGGATGGGAGGGAAGAGAAAACACCTCCCACCTCTCCACAAAGACAGCCGTGCAGAAATAAAACGGCAGCTTTCTTCATCTCAGACAACCCTGACATGAGAAACAAAAGCATTTAAACACAATAAAAGCACTTTTATAAATGTTGACCTGTTTGCTCACATACGAAGATGGAAATCCAGTTCTGTTTGGTAAATCATACACATTTAAACCAAAATATATTAATGCATAGTTAAACTGAGGGATTGTGTCAGCCTGGCCCCCCTTTCTCCCCATCACTCAGTGCGATGCTAGCCAGCGCAGACGTGTTAGTTGACATAACAGAACTGGCGGTTAGTGTTCTCCTCCAAGCGTGTTCAGCTGTCCAATGATGAAAAGATGCGGTGGAGCTTCACAGGTCTCGGAGGAAGCCTGTGTTAGCCTTCACCCTCCTAGTGCTGGTGGTATTGTGTGATTGGGGGAGTCCTGACTAGTGGGTGGAACTGGAGACGACTAAATTGAGGAGAAAAAAATACAAATTAAAAAAGTTATGTACAGAATGATTAATAATAAAGTTATAGAAGATTGATAACATCTATATAAATCTAAATATTTATATTTGGAATTCATCATGCTTTAGAAGTGGAGATCAAATCTTAAGGCTGATAGTGTAACAAAAAATATATATTTACAACCCTGTTTCCAAAAAAGTTGGGACGCTGTGCAAAATGTAAATAAAGACAAAATGCAATGATGTGCAAATCATTTAAACCCTATATTTAATTAAAAATAGGACGAAAGACAACATATCAAATGTTGAAACTGAGAAATTTTATTGTTTTTTGAAAAATATGTGCCCATTTTGAATTTGATGCCAACAAACGTGTTCTAAAAAAAGTTGGGACGGGGGCAACAAAAGACTGGTAAAGATGTGTAATGCTAACAGGTCAGTAACATGATTGGGTATAAAAATTGGATTGCCTGCAGTCCAGGTCTGTCACCCACTGATAAACATTTGGCACATTATGAAATGAAAAATATGAAAATGGAGACCCCGAACTGATGAGCAGCTGAAATCCTGTATCAAACAAGAACAGGAAAACCTTTCATTTCATTTTTCAAAACTACAGCAGTGACTCCTCAGTTCCCAAACGCTTAGAGTGCTCTTAAGAGAAGAGGTGATGAATCACAGTGGTAAACAGGCCCCCGTCCCAACTTTTTTGAAGGTGTTGTTGGCATCAAATTCAAAATGGGCGAATATTTTTCAAAAAAAAATTTCTCAGTTTCAACATTTGATATGTTGCCTTTGTAGTATTTTCCTAAAAAAAAGTACATTTTACATAATTTGCATATCATTGCATTTTATTTTTATTTACATTCTGCGCAGTGTCCCAACTTTTTTTGGAAATGGGCTTGTATATAATCATAGTATGTTATTTATCACCTTGAAGCTTCACAAAAAGCCTTAAATATTGAACTAAAGTTTGAAAAATATGGTGAAAAGTTTGTAATATTTAAATACACACTATATAAGTTAAGTCACTGTACTTCAGCTGCTGCTTTCTGCTGACACTGTTACATGAATACTATTCTGTAAACGTTTTTATGCAACATACATTTTTAAACATAACAATATAAGCATTTTAGCCACGTTAGCCTCGTAGCGCCAGCACTAAAGCTAAAGCGGCAGAATTCAGACACCAAACATGTCTTGGCTGATCGACTATATTAAGGCTAAAGTGTGAAATCATGTTAATTTGATTTTTCTCTAAACTGTTTTTCCCAGAATTCCATTAAAAATGAATATTTGTGCTAAAGGAAGTGTTACTGTCTGTCTTTGAGTCTGCTACACAAATACACTCACAGGCTCCGGGCTCTGGGTTCCGGGCTCCGGGCCTTTAGCTAGCATTTCCGCGCTCCGCTCTAAATTCCTCTGGACAGGAAGCGTGCGTATAAAAGGCTTAAGCAGGCGAGTGATGAGGGAGGGCAGGGCTGATCCGCCGAGGCCTCGTTGGCCGCTGGAAAATCCGCACTGATGGTTTGCACATTGCCCGGCAGTCTGGAGCTCGTTAGCGAGCCGAAGCTCGTCTCGGCCGCCTTAATTCAAATAAACATGAGGGCGATTTTCTGGAGGCCCTGCAATTGAGGGTCTGCTGCTGGGGGGTCTGGAGAGGGACAGGCAGAAACAGACAGGGCGGATTTGGAGGGATTTTGTGGGGGTAACATGCAGGATCTGTAGTCACTGGTGACAATTATAAATTTTAACATTTTTTTTAATAGGAATTTTTAAAATTAGAATAAATCCTGTTCAAAAGTTTGGAATCACTCGCCATATTAATGACTGTTATTGTTATTTTACGCAAAAATGACACACACATTATAAATTTAACTACTAGAAATTTAACACCAGAAGTTATGTTTTATTCTATGTTTACTGATTCACTGTTTTTTGGGGGTCAACAAAAAGGTATTAAATGATAAATATTACACAGTATTAGTATGTAGTGTATTGTATATATATATATATATATATATATATATAATATATATATATATGTATATATATATATATATACAATAAATGTTCTCTGCTTCGAGGTTTGACCACCACTTCTGAAACATGAAGCTTTCTGAATTTTAATTTGATCAGATCCATCATTCTAGATATTAATTTTATAATAACTTCTTCTGGATATTAATTTTATAATAACTTTGTTCTGGATATTAATTTTATAATAACTTTGTTCTGGACATTAATTTTATAATAACTTTGTTCCAGATATTAATTTTATAATAACTTTGTTCTGGATATTATTTTATTAGAACTTCTTTCTGTATATTAATTTTATTTGAATTTCACTCTGGATATTAATTTTACAATAACTTCATGGTGGATATTCTTAATTTTTACAGATTCCTACTAATCATTTGAAACCTGTAGACCTGTAGATGACGAGCAACTCATATTAGAGTACTTTTATATAGATTTAGAGAGAGAGAGAGAGAGAGAGAGAGAGAGAGAGAGAGAAAGAGAGAGAGAGAAAGAGAAAGACAGAGAGAGAGAGTGAGAGAGACTGAGAGAGAAAGAGAAAGAGAAAGAAAGAGAGAGTGAGAGAGAGAGAGAGAAAAAGAGAGAGAGAGAGAGAGAGAGAAGAGAGAGAGAGAGAGAGAGAGAGAGAGAGAGAGAGAGAGAGAGAAAGAGAGCCACCTCAACACTGCAGTAAAGCCTCTACAATGAAACTGAAGTCCTCAATCTGAGGCTCATTAAAGAAGGCGACCTTTGCCCTTTCAGCTTCTCAAAGCAGGATGGTAATGCGGAGCAGCAGAGTGGGGGGCACATGTAACCTGAACCCCCATCCACCCCTGTACCCCCACTAATGAGGGGTCAGTGGTCACACACAGCCTCTGCTCAGGCCCAGCTACAGCAGACAAGCCACACTGGATGAGGTGCACATCATCCAGTGTAGCTTTTGCCTGTGTTTGATGGTGCTGGTTTAAGCTGACTGAGCTCTGGAGTCTCTAATCTGCACTTATTGTGTAGCTCAGGGGTCGCAACCCAAACGTCAAGAAGAGCCATTTTGTCCTTTCTACAAAAATCAAACCACTTTGGGAGCCACAACATTTAATGTCCATTTTACCATCTTGGCTGTAAATGTGTCTCAGTATGTGCTGATGTACTAATATAGACTAAAAATATAATATAAATGAGAACACAGACTAACTTTAGCTTTAGCTCAGCTATAGCTGCTTTTCTCGCATCTCCAGCAGGAAACTTTACCTCAAAAGTAGAACAGTTTCATGTTCGAATTTTTCCATTCCACCTGTAACTGCTGCACCATTTAAGGTGGAACAGGAAAATTCCAACAAGAAGCTGGCGAATGAGAAGCTGAATTCAGCTTTGTGACTTTTTAGTGTTTCAGTTTCTCACTGCAGATTAAACGTATCAGGAAACCAGCTGGAGTGATTATAAATGCAAATAAGTCCATTCATCTCCAAATTATCGATGTTCATCTTAAATCTCTCTCTTTGCCGTTTTATTAGCTACAAGCTAGGCTAAGCCTGAGCATTAAATCATCCCTGGGTGTGTCAACAATATGGTGGTGGCAACAAGTGTGACATAAGTGGAAAACTGCCTGTCCGCAGGTGCTCAGGCCCTGTAAAACACCCTCGAGTGTATATTTTTAACAGTTATTTAACTGTATTTGTCAAAACGGCCTGATTTTTTTTTACCTTTACCAAAATTATGTAAGTATTAATTCTTATTCTGTTTTTCCATTCAAATAAAAATAGTATGGGGATGGGTGAGGTGTGACCACACACAGAACGGAACGGAAAGAGAGAGATGAAGAGAGAGAGGAGCAGAATGAAGACGAGGTCCTGACCCGTCTGGAGTTAAATGGCCTGGACATGACAGAGGTCAATGGGTAACACGTGCTGAGAGAACAGAGAGAGAGAGAGAGAGATGGACAGAGAGAGAGAGAGTGAGGAAGAGAGAGAGAGAGTGACGACGTAATTGCGGCATGTTTTTAAACACAGGATTACTGTCACTGGTCATTTCAGGCGTTTCTGAGCAGTTACTAGTGAAAATAAAAATGATCGATATATTTGATCATGAGATCTGAGTTTCCAGAGGTGATTCGCTGGCGCCCCCTTTCTGCAGCCACGTTAACTAACACAGTCTGCGTTTGTTTTTAAAGCATCTACTTTACGTACTGATTCACTGCTCTTATTTAAACAGCCCGTCTGCACACAGTGATCAAAAGTGACCACATTTATGATTAGTTTGCATTCTGTATGGTTATATAATAATTTACATTATATACACATTGTGTGTATATTCATACACCGATCAGGCATAACATTATGACCTTGTTTCTACGCTCACTGTCCATTTTATCAGCTCCACTTACTATATAGGTGCACTTTGTAGTTCTACAGTTACAGACTGTAGTCCATCTGTTTCTCTGATACTTTGTTAGCCCCCTTTTACCCTGTTCTTCAGTGGTCAGGACCCCCATGGACCCTCACAGAGCAGGTACTGTTTGGGTGGTGGATCATTCTCAGCACTGCAGTAACACTGACGTGGTGGTTGTGTGTTAGTGTGTGTTGTGCTGGTCTGAGTGGATCAGACACAGCAGTGCTGCTGGAGTTTTTAAACACCTCAGTGTCACTGCTGGACTGAGAATAGTCCACCAACCAAAAATATCCAGCCAACAGCGTCCTGTGGGCAGCGTCCTGTGACCACTGATGAAGGACTAGAGGATGACCAACACAAACTGTGCAGCAGCAGATGAGCTATCGTCTCTGACTTTACATCTACAAGGTGGACCAACAAGGTAGGAGTGTCTAATAGAGTGGACAGTGAGTGGACACAGTGTTTAAAAACTCCAGCAGCACTGCTGTGTCTGATCCACTCGTAGAACCC
>NW_023494791.1:48199505-48334505 GCF_904425465.1 Colossoma macropomum
TGATTGTACTGGGTGTGTTGGGTTTTGTGACATTATTTTTTCTTATACAGCAATTTATTTAAATTTCATACTTTCATTGCTTCATAGCTCATATTATTCATATAAAACTGTTAACTATTAAACCTTTTTTCCCTTCTCTTCCTCTCTCCCTCTCTCTCTCTCTCTCTCTCTCTCTCTCTCTCCTTCTCTTGTTTTCTACCTTCTTTCTCTCTACCTCTCTGTCTCTCTCACTCTCTCTTCCTCTTTCTCTTTCTACCTCCCCTTTTCTCTCTCTACCACTCCCTATCTCTCTTTCTCCCTTCTCTCTCTCTATCTCTCTGTTCTCTTTCCCTCTCTGTCTCCCTTCTCTGTCTTTCTTATTCTCTTTCCTCTCTCTCTCATTCTCTCTCTCTCTCTCATTCTCTCTCTCTCTCTTCTCCCTCTCTCTCTCTCTTCACCCTTTCTCTCTCTCTCTCCCTCTCTCTCTCTCTCTCTCTTTCTCCCCTTTCTCTCCTTTCTCTCCCTCTCTCCTTCTCTCTCTCCCTCTCTCTCTCCCCTTTCTCTCCCTTCTCTCCCTCTCTCCCTCTCTCTCTCCCTCTCTCTCCCTCTCTCTCTCTCTCTCTCTCTCTCTCTCTCTCTCTCTCCTGTTTGTGTTATTGTTTGTTTTTATGAAGTCCAGCTGTGGAGCAGTTTTATAGCTGCAGCTCTGTCGAAAACTGTTAAATTATCACATCTATTAAAATGAATTAGTCGACAATGAGTACAGCGTGCAAACGTGTGTGTGTGTGTGAGTGAGTGTGTGTGTGAGTGTTTGTGTGTGTGTGTGTGTGAGTGTGAGTGTTTGTGTGTGTGTGTGTGTGAGTGTGTCTCCTCCCTCTGGAGGTGGAAGTGCAGACTGAGTGTCTCTCAGTTCAGATCTGCTGAGTCCGGAGTAACAGAGCGGATTAAACTCTCCTCTCGGCCGCGTCCGGATTCACTCTCCACACTGAGGACGACGATCCGCTCTCAGCTCATCACCGCACGGCTTACAGACCAGCTTCACTGTAATTACTCTATTATTACTGTATCATAGCAGTTACTGAGTACTGAGTATAAGCCTAGATATTAATGGGTTAATATAACT
Source organism: Colossoma macropomum (assembly GCF_904425465.1). Taxonomy (NCBI): domain Eukaryota; kingdom Metazoa; phylum Chordata; class Actinopteri; order Characiformes; family Serrasalmidae; genus Colossoma; species Colossoma macropomum. The sequence continues at coordinate 48,200,608 of NW_023494791.1, forward strand.
TGCTTATAAGTGTCATAATAACTACATTCATAACAGCTACTGCATAATTAGCCTTAATATTAATAACTCAATAATAAGCTGGTGAGCTTTAACATAACTCACATAGCCATTTGTATAGAAGTCGCTGTATAATTCAAATAGTTATCACATATTTCATAGGTCTGTAAGACTTTTAGGCAATGTTTTGTGCCAGTTACTGAAAAATTCTGAGTAGTTATTGGAAAATAAGTCTTATAATAACTTAGAATAACTAATAAAGTATTCATTTTAACTGTTAATTAACAACAGGCCTGCAGTTTTGCATTTATTTAATAGTTACTCATAGTATAGTAATTCACACTAATTATAGGACGCTATGATAACTCAAGATTAATAATTAATAATTTAATAATGAGTTTTGAGTTTAAGGTGTAGCTTACAAGTTTCATAGTGTTACTTAAGATTAATATAATTTAAATATTAGTTTTTTGGTAGACTTTATGACTGACTGTACTTACAGAATAAGTTACACTGTTTAGTAATAAGACTTGAAATCATTATTTGAAAAATTAGCCTTTTTAGAGTTTAGCAGTTTAATCCAACGTGCGCATTAGTTTTTAATAATATCTGCTACATAATTCATTATACATAATGGATAATCAGCCTTAATATGAGCCAAGCTTTCAAAGATTTAATGTAAATTACATTATTAATTTTCTAGCATTTCTAATATTAGTTAATAGTTAATATACAAGACATAACAAATATATGCGCAAATATTGTAAATTAAGTGGTAATAATAAGTAATAATTATTGAAAAATTAGCGCTCCTGCGGTCACTCTCCCGACTTTGGAAGGAATATCGTATCCTGGCCCTGAAGAAGGTTCTAGCGAGTTGGATTTCTGGATTTCAGGAGGTCATGTCCATCACCCCGTCCTTCGGCTTCACGCAGGAGCAGGTGGCGTGCGTGTGCGAGGTTCTTCAGCAGGGCGGCAACCTGGAGCGTCTGGGCCGCTTCCTGTGGTCGCTGCCCGCCTGTGAGCACCTCCACAAGAACGAGTCGGTGCTGAAGGCCAAGGCCGTGGTGGCCTTCCACCGGGGCAACTTCAGGGAGCTCTACAAGATCCTGGAGAGCCACCAGTTCTCGGCACAGAACCACTCCAAGCTGCAGCAGCTTTGGCTGCGGGCGCACTACGCTGAGGCCGAGAGGCTGCGCGGCCGGCCGCTGGGCGCCGTTGGCAAGTATCGGGTCAGGAGGAAGTTCCCTCTGCCCAGGACCATCTGGGATGGCGAGGAGACCAGCTACTGCTTCAAGGAGAAGTCCAGGAGTGTGCTGAGGGACTGGTACACACACAACCCCTACCCCTCGCCCCGGGAGAAGAGGGAGCTGGCCCAGGCCACCGGCCTCAGCACCACACAGGTCAGCAACTGGTTCAAAAACAGGAGGCAGAGGGACCGGGCGGCCGAGGCTAAGGAGAGGTGAGAGAGAGAGAGAGAGGTTTAGAATGAAAGAGAGATTATGGTAGGATCGGAATTCTCTTAATCATGGCTATAACTCAGTAATAACTCAATCACTTTGCATTCTTTTCCATTTAATTAATGAATAAGAAGCATTAATATGCGCATAACAGTGGCGTCAGAGAGGGAGAAGAGCCGAAAGAACCTCAGAAAGAGGAGGGAAAAAATAAATTGAGGGAATTAAAGAGCAAAACTGTGCTAGGATCAAACTGCAGGAATGATTTAGCATCTCACCACTTCATTTTCTAAACAATCGGAGGTTTATTCACTCTCAAAAAGATGGTTCTTCAAGGGTTCTTTAGTAAATACAATGACTCATATAGATCCATAAACACTCACACCCTTTTCATGCTTAAGGGGTTTCTCTGCACTGCATGATGAAATGGCTCCACAGATTGATTGAGAATATGTTGTACACGGTTCTATACAGCACAAAAAAGGGTTCTTCTATTGTTGTCATTTTTTGTGTATTGTATAATCTAGGAAAACCACATTTGGTGCTATATAGAGCTATTTGCAAAAACGTTCTATAGAGAACCATGCACAACACATTCTTTATCAATCTGAAGAACCATTTAATCATGCAAAGGGTTCTCTGAGTGTTCATGGTTCTATATAGAACCCCTGTCTTTACTAAAGAACCCTTGAAGGACCACAGTTTGTAGGAGTGTACAGTAAAAGTACTGTTACTGCAGTGAAGCGGTAAAAGTAGCTCTTAAAAAAGGAATTTGAGTAGAAGTTTAGAAGTCGCAACTCAAATAAATAAATAAATAAATAAATACATACATAAATAAATAAATACATAAATAAATATATTTATGTACTGAATCAGATTCAGATCTCTTAATTTCGCCACAGTATGTTCCACATATGAGGAGTTAGTCTTGGCAAATCACACGTGTGACACACTGAACAGACCAGACAAGCACAGAGACGAAATATGAAACTAAAGCACAAATAAAATACAATCAGAATAAACAGAATAAAGAGTAAACAATAATACTGAAGGGCTGATGTGAGAGGAGCCCAACAGATGTGTGAATATCTGCGTATGCAGGTCTGAGGAGACACACCTTTTACTTATAGATATTGCAGAGCTTATAGATATGATGTAACAGTGTCTATATGATATATAGATATATCTATCTATAATATATGATGCTTATCAGGACTTTTTTAGTCTTTTTAAAAACAGAGGTGTTGATAGTCAACATGCAGGGCTGAAGAGACATGTATTATAATCTACAGAATGTTACGGAATTTACAGATCACACACCTTTTACTTATAGATATTACAGAGCTTATAGATATGATGTAACAGTGTCTATATGATGTATAGATATATCTGTAATATCTGTTATATATAATAATTATAAAAACACACTTGCCAATAGTTTATATGCAGGTCTAAGGAAACAATAACTATAGTCTACCGGATATTATACATCTTACAGATTATACAGGTTTTACTTATAGATATTACAGAGCTTATAGAGCGTTTTACTCCATCCAGCATCCCTCAGTAGAGGAACCGAAGTTTGTTCAGCTCTATTCTTCTTTTTTTGCATCATTTTGTTCTTCCTTAGATATTTTACAGAGCGTAGAGATATTATGTAACAATATCTGTATGATGTATAGATATATATGTAATATTTATTATATGTACTAGATTATAATCAAGACTTTTAACAGTCTTTTTAAAACAGACTTGTTAATAGTCTGTGTGCTTGATTATTATCTATCTATTATTATTGATTATTGAATAATAACTTTACAAGAGAATGAAAAAACCTACTTATCTTTGAATGGAAGTCAATTGAACCAGAAATATTAGTATTAATGTAAGTAATTTGGAGCTTTTCTATTGGTCCATTCGTAATGAAACTTTAGCACACTGTAAAGACCAGCTGGCCTTTTCAAATTCTGCAAAAAAGTTTGAGATTTGTTCAGACAGCAGTGACATACAGTGTTAATAAATATTTAACTGTGGCAGAAATAAAATAAATCAGAGTAAATAGAATAAAGAGTAAGAAATTATGATGAAGCGCTGATGTGGAAGGAGCTAAAGAGCCATATAATATAATAACTATTACAAAATATCACAGAACCTATAGATTATGCAGATTGCAGTGTGTACGGTTATGTTCCTCTGTTTTTGGATCTTTCTGGTCCAAAACGAAACAGTGAAGCTCCAAAGCGAGAACAGGAGCTGAATCAACACAAAAGAATCAAATTAAACCCCAAAAAGAAATTTGGAACTAATCTTAAAGGTGAAAATGCAGCTGTAATAAAAGTAGATTACTTTAGTCGCTTAAAACCTTTCAGGAAAGCACAAATCCCTCAGATGTTCACGTCACTGCAGGAAGTGAGTAAATGGAGTAATAGAGGCCTCTCGTAAAGCTCTACCCACCTGCAAATGAAACTTTCTCCAACAAACAGAAGATCAAAACTGCCCTGCGGTCACTCTGTGATTAATGATTTACTTTGGTCAGAAATTCTCCTTCTTTAAATTAAACTCCAGAAACAGAAAAAGCAAAAGTGCAGGATAAAAAAATGACCAAGGTTTTTTGTGCCATCGCAATTTTCTGAAATTTTCTGAATAAAAGTGAATTTTTTTTTATTATAACCTTTTTGGCTAAAAGAGTTTATCAAATCAGTCTGAAGGCAAATTCTAATGAGACTGAAGATATAAGTAAATAAGAAGAGGGAAGTAGTTTGCACTGTTACTGTTTTAATATGTTCTAATTATTTTTAATTTAATGTTTATTTGCTGAAGAACTTTTAGCATTTTATTCTGGAATCTCGACTCTTGTTTCTGTTAAAATATTAACGTGTAGACTGTGTTGCCCTCTTAGACAGCATAACAATCCCGTTCTGTTGTAATATCCAGTGGAGTAAAGTATTACAGACAATGATCAAAGTGTTCAGGCTTTAAAACTGAATTCCAGTCATGAATTCAATTTATGATATTAGCTTCATAAAGTCAGTAAACTGCTTTAAGTGAAACTACAAGTCACTCTAAGTGTCAAAAAACAAAGCACAAATTTTGATACAAATTCCTTTGATGTAGACATCAGAGGAAAAGTGTTCAGAACAAAGAAGTCCAAATTCATTTCATTACAGAGATTTTTCTACAAGATTTATTTGCCATTGTTTTCCTCGTTTTTTTCTCTCTCATGGTTCATTCAGCTTTTATCTATAGATATTTATATTCAATTCCTTCTATTTTTGCATTTTTTTCTCTAGTGTTTCTGGTTACTTTGCATTTTAATTTCTCACCTTAGCATTGTTTTCTGTTTTTTTCCTGAACTAATGTTTTTTTTTTCTTTACTTTTCCTTAATATTTATATCGCCTGTATATAGAAACATGAACAAAACCTTGTAACCTCTATTTTGGTCATTTTTATACTTTTTAAAAAAGTATAAACAAAACATGGCACTTAGGAATATGACAAATTTGTTAAACATGACAAACATGACCAACAGAAAGACTCGAAAGTTGTAAAAAATCTTGTTCCTCCAAAGTTAAGAACGTTTTTTTTTTCTTTTTTCCTGTAAGGTTACAGTTTTGGAGATATGAGGTTGTGTTTGATGTTTAATTATCATTTCTGCTCTACTGTTTATATTTTATTTCTGTCTCAGATTAAACGTTGTTCTTTCTTGTTTTCTGCCGGTTGTTTGACGGTGCTGTTTGTCTCCTCCTCCTGCAGGGAGGGCAGTGAGAGCAGACCGAGCCGCCTCTCGCCGCTGGACGGAGGAAGAAAGTCTCTCATGTCCAGCTCTGAGGAGGATTTTTCCCCACCACAGAGCCCCCGGCACACGCACGCTCCCGAGCCCACCTCTCTGGGCTTCCTCCAGGGGGACGGCAGCCACCCCCCGCTCGGCCTGGGGGTCCAGCAGCAGGGTCATCCCGTCCAGCTTCAGGACGCTTTACTCGGACCCCTGACGTCCAGCCTGGTGGAGCTGGGCTCTTAGGACGCACCTCCGGATCTTTACGGAGAAAAAAAACAACTTTCGGTCACTTTCATGGGGAGCTGCGGCGCAGTGGACGCACTGCAGAGAGAAAACGGGGCGACTGCAATAAACAGACGAAAGAAGAAAGAGGGCTGGGGGAGACTTTTGTTGTTCCTGAAGGAGATTTGGGCATAAAGTTCCACAAACTCGTCAGAAAGGAACTTGTGAAAGAGTGAAAACACTTGGCTGTATTATGTACACAAACCTGTGCAATTACACTTTATTTATGTAGTTATATTGTTAATATTGTCAAAATAAACAAGAAATATAGTCTGGATGTTTTTACAGAGTGCAGATGTTTCAAAAATGGTCCATCCAGACCAGTCCTGTCCCAGGAAAGAAGCCGGACCACCGTATATGAAGGTGACCGAACAGAATAATGGTAAACTCATGTTGTTGGTCACTCGTGGGTGGAAGTTCCAGCTGCATCTGTTAGAAATAAAAGCGTCTGAAAGTGACAGAACGAGAACCCGTACACTCTGACCGACTGAGTGTGTGTGTGGAGGGGGACTGGCTGGGGTGGAGGGGGGCTGGCTGGGGTGGAGGGGGGCTGGCGGGGGTGGGTGCGGAGTGGGGGGGGGGTTTCTGAGCTGAACTTCAAAAAAAATTTAGTGAGGAAAGTATGAGCTGGAAAAACCTTCGAGAAAACTCGCAGAGGAATCTTGGACTTGTAGCAGCAAAAATAAACAAAATGAACCACGGTTCTTCAAGGGTTCTTCAGTAAAGGCAATGAAATGTGGGCTCTTTGTAGAACCATTTGCGTCAATGAGATATCTACATGGTGAAATGGCTCTTCAGATTGAAGGAGAACGTGTTCTATATGGTTCTATATGGCACCAAAAAGAGTTTCACTATTGTTATGATGTCAAGCTTGTAGAACCCTTTTTGGTTCTAAACAGAACCATTGCCTTACTGAAGGACCCTTGAAGAACCATGTTCTTTAACAGTGTACTTTACCAGAATGTGAATATTTAGTAAATCATATGGTTCTTTAGGGGTTCTTTAGTAAAGAACATGGTTCTACTTATTGATTGGTTCTACTAGATTGATGGAGAATGTGCTTTAGATGGTTCTAAATAGAACCTTTTTGAAAAGGGTTCTATATAGGACCAAAAAAGGTTCTTCTATTGTTACAAGCTTGACATCACAGCAGTAGAAGAACGCTTTTTGGCACTGCGTAGAACCCTTTGCAAAAAGTTCTTTTATATGGTTCTTTTGAAAAATAGAAGTCTGAAGAACCATTTCTCATGCAACATGGTGAAATTTCAGTATGCAAATGGTTCTTTGAGTGCAGAACCGTTGTCTTTACTAAAGAACCCTATAAGATTCATCTTATTTAAGAGTGTGTGTTGATGATCCCACGTTCAAATGTCTCCAGACTCTTTAGGCCCCGTCCCATTTCACCCCTCGCCCCTACCACTCAGCCCTTAGCCCTCTGTTTTGTGTGTTCATGTCCAGGGGTAGGGTGTCCCGATTCTTGTTGAGATAGAGGGGGAGGGTGAAGTGTTGGGGCTACATGACCCTCCAAACGGAGGTTTTTCAGAGATTCCAAACAGAGAGTTTTAGAAAAACCGGCAAGATGGAGAACAAGAGACCAAAGAAACCCACAAATGTGAGAATTTTCTCTGTTAAAAATTACAATAACCACTGTATTTTCTTAGTTTAATGTCGTTTCAGTGTATTTTGGTCCTTTTCTTCATAACAAGCATAAAAAAATCTCTAATAGTATGCTGATGTCTCAGTAGCTAACTAGCTAACTTTCCCGTTCAGCCTTAAATAGTCCAGCAGTTCTGAGGCCTGAAGCGCCAGAATGTAACTGCTGCACCATTTAAGGTGGAACGGGAAAATTCAAACAAGAATCTGGTGAATATCTGACTTCAGCTTCATATCACTGAAGAATTAGGGGTGGTGATAATAAATAATTGCCCCCCTCTTTGAAGATCATATGATGCCCTAAATGTAACTAAAGCCCAGCAGTGAGGAGCTGAACTTTACCCTCCTCTGCTGTCACTGCAGACTGGCAGCGTCGCCTACAGAGCAGCGCTGGTAGCTGTTAATGAAGTGATGCTCTTTTTATTTGAGGGTCTCATTTCAGAGGGAAGATTTCAACCACTACCCTGTAACTCAGTTCCAAGGGGTTAAGGTGACACTCGAAAACAAGGGGTAGGGGTAAAAAGAAGAAATGGGACGGGGCCTTAGTCTCAGGTCTGAAGGAGAAGGTGAGGTGATCTCTTCTCATGAAGGTGACTATAAAGGCAGGAGATCAGAACGATGATGATGGCGATGATGATAATGATGGACGCGTGTGCTCTGGTCACTTGTGGTTGGCGAAGTTTAAGTCTGTGAGAAACTAAAGTGGCAGCAGCAGAAATGTGGCTTTAGTGGGAGGAGAGTAGGATCATCAGCTGACCTTCAAAACAAGATCTGAGTCAGAAACATGAGAAAAACATATTTTATGCATAAAAGTGTACTCGATTAATGTTTGATGAATTATACTTGAATATATTCTTATTAAGGTGAATATAAAGACATTTATATTAGGACATAATAATAATAATAATAATAATAATAATAATAACAATCGTTATCATCATCATCATCATAATGATCATAATAGTTAATATAATAATCATAGTAACTAGAACAGCGAATTTCCTGCATTTTGAGGGGGGGTTGCTGTGGTATCCCAGGCAGTTGTTATGGTATCCCAGGTGGTTTCTAGGGTATTGCTAGGTGGTTGCTAGAGTATCCCAGGTGGTTACTAGGGTGTTCCTGAAAGGTTACTATGTCATTTTAGGTGGTTGCTAGGGTGTTGCTAGGTGGTTGCTATGGTTTCCCAGATGGTTACTAGGGTGTTCCTGAAAGGTTACTATGTCATTTTAGGTGGTTGCTAGGGTGTTGCTAGGTGGTTGCTATGGTATCCCAAGTAGTTGCTAGGGCATTGCTAGGTGTTTGCTATGGTTCCCCACATGGTTAATAGTGTTGCCAATAGACTTGAATCAACATGACATAAGTTGGGTACTCAAACTCCCATTCATTTTTTTTCAAAAAAAAATCAGAATTCAACGATGACTGTACAAAAACCATGCGTCCAATCAAACAGCTGTACACAAGCACACCATTCCCGGTCAGACCGAACATTCTGGAGTTGGAAGAGTCTCGATAGTTTTTAAAATCCAACAGAAAAATAATAATAACAAGAATATAAATGGGATAACAATAGTGTTGTGCATTGCTTTGCAATTACTACTAACAATAAAGGGGCGGGGATTCGGCTGAACTTCACACTAATGATCAAGAGGGAAAATGATTTAGACTTTATGTGTAACTTCAGTGAGTTCTGAGGCAAATCTGAATTAAAGGCACATTAAGAGACTGAACAGAGCAAAACTGCCTTTGCAGAATTAAAGTGTGAGATCACAGCACAAAAAATTAAAGGTACATATTGAAATTATAATTCAGTTAAAATGCATTTTTTGTTTTTTTGTAATACAAAACTTATACTATCCATTATATAATCAGCATAACAATCTGAGTGAAAAGGTAGAATTTTTGAATTATTTACATTAATTGCAGAATTTCTCAGTGTTTGGTGTTGTGTCCCTTTTTCCACTGTAATAACAGCGTGCAGTCAAGCTGGACTCCACAGGTTTGTTCAGAAGTCTCTGATAAGCCCATCAGATCCACCTGAGAGTCCTCGACATAATCAATCACAAATCAATGTGCAAATTTATTTAAATTTGTAGTGAATTAAAAATCTTAAATGATTATTATGTGTAGAAACGAGCACAGTTTTCAAATTATTCACCTTCTGGTAAAGTACACTCCGTAAAAAGACGGTTCTTCAAGGGTTCTAGTAAAGGTAATGGTTCTATTTAGAACCATCAGTTCTATACAGAACCAGTTTTATGCTAAATGGTTCTCTGCATGGTGAAATGGTTCTTCGGATTGATGGAGAATGTGTTGTATATGGTTCTATTTGGAACCTTTTTGAAAATGGTTCTATATAGCACCAAAAAGCTTTACATCATGACAACAGCAGAACCTTCTTGGTGCTATACAGAACCCTTTCCCAAAATGTTCTGTACAGAACCATATAAGACACACCCTCCATCAACCTGAAGAACCACCTCACCATACAAAGCATGCAAATGTTTTTTGAGCGTTCATGGTTCTATATAGAACCATTGTCTTTACTAAAGATGGAAAATGTGTTGTATATGGTTCTATATAGCACCAAAAAGTGTTCTGCTATTGTATTCCATCTTGACATTGTTACAGTAGCAGAACCCTTTTTGGTGCTATATAGAACCATATACAACACATTCTCCATCAATCTTCAGAACCATTTAAGATGCAAATGGTTCTTTGAGTGTGAATGGTTCTATATGGAACCAAAAAATGTTCTTCTATTGTTACAGGCTAGACATCGCTGGTGGTATTGTGTAAACTTTTTGGTGCTATAGAGAACCCTTTTCAAAAAGGTTCTATATAGAACCATCTACAACACATTTACATCAATCTATAGAACCATTTATCCATGCAAAGAACTATTTAAGATACAAATGGTTCTTTGAGTGCTCATGGTTCTATAAAGAACCACTGTCTTCACTAAAGGATCTTTGAAGAACCATCTTTTTTAACAGTGTATAGCAACAAAAAGTGTTCTACTGTTACAAGCTTGACATTCTAACCCTTTTTGGTGCTATGTAGAACCCTTTTCAAAAAGGTTCTATATAGAACCATCTACAACACATTCTCCATCAATCTGCGGAACCATTTACTGTGCAAAGAATCACTGAAGATGCTGTGGTTCTTTTGAGTGTTCATGGTTCTAGAACTAATGTCTTTACCCTTGAAGAACCATCTTTTTTAAGAGTGTATAGCACTAAAGAGTGTCCTATGGTTGCGTGCTTGACATTGTAACTCTTTTTTGGTGCTAAATAGAACCAAACAACACATTCTTCATATACAACAAAGAAAAGTTTTTCACAAAAAAATATATAAAACAGAAAAAATCTGTTTTTTTCCAGGTTTAAATGAATAAAATCCCAGATCGTCGATGTGGTCTCAGAGTTTTAGACCCTCCTGAACTTTAAAACAGTAAGAAAATGTGCAGAGAATCAAAGAAGCAGAACGTTTATGACTCATACGCTCCAAACTCAGGCCTGTGTTTATGCGTGTGGAGAAATGTGTGTGTGTGTGTGTGTGTGTGTGTAGGTGTGTGTGTGTGTGTGTGTGTGTGTGTGTATGTGAGTGGATGTATGTGTGTTTATATATAGTATACACTGCTCAAAAGTCATAAACCACCAGAGAAACATATATTTCCCAGAAAATCACACAGACGCCTCAACAACTAAATATAGACATGATTCAGTGTTTTTACCTTCATTCCAGCTTCCATTCTTTTCAGGAGACTCACTTTCAGTTCCTCAAAGAATCTGCAGACACACCTCCAAAGTTGTCTTCACCACATTCAGTGGTGTTGAGGTCTGGACTCTGGGGTGGTCAGTCCATCGTTCAGCTTCTTTGTTTGATGTGTCCGTCTCCTTTTCTCAGTGAGGTTCTTCTTGATCAGCTACACATCCTTTCAGACCCACAGCGCTGAGTCGTCTTCTCACAGTGGAAGGATGGACAGAAACACCTGTGGATGTTTTCAGATCTGAAGCAGCTTGATTTTCTCCTCTCTCTCAGAGATGAAAGCTTTAAGTGCTGTTTATCTGATGGGGGCAGTTTTGGGGTCTACCAGGTCTTCCAGGTGGTTGTTAGGGGACCCACTTTCTCCAAATCACTTTATTTCACCAAGTATGTTACACACACAAGGAATTAGTCTTGGTGAGTCACACATGCATGACAGACCAGACAAGCCCAGAGTTCGTTAAGAAGTATTTAACAAAAGGAAAAATAAAATAAATAAATAAATAACAATAAAATTACAATAACCAGAGAAGGGCGAATATCTGAACATACGCAGGTCTGAGTAAACACATACTACACTCTCAAAAAGGTGGTTCTTCAAAGGTTCTGTAGTTTGAAAATGGTCTATATAGAGCCATGAACACTCAAAGAACTCTTTGCATGATTAAACGGTTCTTTGGATCATAAAAGTGTTCTTCAGATTGATGGAGAATGTGCTGTAGATGGTTCTATATAGAAACTTTGTGCAAAGGGTTCTATATAGCACCAAAAAGGGTTCTTCTATTGTGTCAAGCTTGACATTGTAACAATAGAAGAACCCTTTTCGGCACTATATAGAACCGTACACCACACATTTTCCTTCAATCTGAAGAACGATTTCACCATATAAAGAACTATTTAAGCATGAAATCTCATGGTTCCAAACAGAACCATTGCTTTTACTGAAGGAACCATGTTCTTTAAGATGTACTTTACCAGAATGTGAATATTTAGTAAACTAGACACTTAAAAAGGTGGTTCAGATAAATCTGATGAGCTGAATCTCAGCTTTTTGTCATTATTTTAATCTCCAGTTTTAGAAGCTCCCGTTTTTCACTTTACTTTTTCCTTCTGTCTGATCTCCACTGCAAAAAATGGTCTCTTGTCCAGTGAAATGATCTTAAATCTAGCTGAGAAATCTAATATTTCCCATTTTGAGATGGTTGTGCACTTATTATAAGATTATCTGTCTTATTACTAGACATTTTTCACTTGTTTGGGGTAATTATATCAAGAAAAATTATCTCATAATACTGGCAGATAATTTTGCTGGTTTCAAGCACGTTTCTCTAAACAACCCAAATTATCTGCCAATGTAGTGAGATCATTTTCCCTGATAAAATTACCCAAAACAAGTGAAACATATCTAGAAATACTGTAAATAATCTTCAATTAAGCTTACAACAATCTAAACTGGAGGACAATTAGATTTTTTGACTATTTAAGATTATTTGCAGTGTTTCTAGATCTTTTTTACTTGTTTTAAGTAATTTTATCAGGGAAAATTATCACACTATACTGGCAGATCATTTGGCTTGTTTTAAGAAATGTCCTTTAAACTAGCCAAACTATCTGCCGGCATAGTGAGATATTTTACTTGATAAAATTACCCAAAACAAGTAAATAAAGTCTAGAAATAAGCTAGAAAATTTTACTTGACGAGATTCCATTTTTTGCAGTGTCTCATTAATACCTTCTAAAAAAAAATCAATAACTCACTGGTTATTTTGAACATGAAGGACATAAACGACTGGCGGACTCCTGCTTTTAACCCGTCCTGTATGTGCATGTATGTTTGTGTACGTATGAACGTGAGCGTATGATTGTTTGTGTGGGGGTGTTTACTTTGCTCTCTCTACGTTTGTTCTGTCCGTTCTGCGCTGCTGCAGAAAAACCTTTACACACTCCGTCCTTCCACACACTCGGTCCAACTGCAGCGTATCCCTTCCATAATCAGTAGTAAACTGACTTTACGCCTAAACTACACTTTTACTGTCATCATTTTTCTTCATAAAACAGTTAAACAGCGCTCTCGGGTTCATGAGTACACATTTGCCTTTGAAGCCGTCTGGGATTCGACACTAAAACAACACGACTGGAAGCAGAAGATTTATGCCTTCTGACTAAAACTCAGCAGCAGAGTAAGAGAGACACAGAGGGCCCATCAGCTCACCTAGAACTACGAGGCTGAAGTCCTGAAGTGTTTTAAGGAACTACACTCTTGATTATGTGGTTTCTGACTTGCTGTTATCCGTAAACATGGACTAAATACCCTTTTAAAAATCATTTTTCAGCACCGAATATGAGCAAACAAGCTTTTAACTTTTCAGAAATGTGTTTTCAAACAGGATCTCCTTATTTCACAAGGCCGTTTCGCTTAACCCTCTATTGCATGATGTTGCCTCAGGGCAACAAACCCATTTTCCTCACTTTACAATAACATTATACGTATTTAAAGACAATGAAAGGGTTAACAATAAAAGGAAGAGTTTGAGTAAGTCAATAAAAAGCATGTGCTTAGTCATACTTTGTCTTAGTGGGCACATTTAAACCTCTTTATTAATGTTCAGTATCAATATTTTGTTATGAGAATCTGCAGAAATATGTTTGTTGCCTAGGAGCAACATTGTGTGACAGTGGAATGGATTTAGCCAGTCACAAACCAGGTCTCACCACTTCAGGAAACACAGCTCTATATAATTTCTTCTTATTGTCGCACAGTGTTGCCTGCAGGCAACATACTTCAAAAGGACCCCTGCACACATCTTTTTATTTTATGTTTTTGAATTTAATAATCAGGTCTGAAAAAGTAAATCAAGACTCATTTTATGCAAGAAAAGTGAACGAGTAGCATCATCAAATTGTTTTCGGCATAGAATTAGCAAATGTGGTTTACTAGCATCCATGCAAACAGCATGAGGACATGATTTACTTAAAAATCATTATTTTAAATGAATCGTTTGATGTAGAACCAGACTTTGGGCTAAACTTTCAAAGTGACCTCAAACCCAATATAACAGAAAATAAAGGAAGAAGAATGAGAGAGCTCACTTTTCTTCAGGAAACTTGGGTGATTTAACTTTTTGCTGAAAATGTGACTTGTGGAACGTTCCAGATATTTCACAGGGGTGAATGTGTTGAGCGAACGTTGAGAGAGTTTTTCAGAACTTATATTTGATGATTTATGAAAAAGCCTGAGATGTTAAATTAATTTTACACATTAGCAACAAAAATAATGCGATTTTTGGGAGTATTTTAGGAACACTGAAGGTGAAGTGTAGATACAGTGAAAAATACGGATTTCTGATGGATGCAGATCATTGTATTTGTAGGTTGAAGGTTTTTTTTTAGCTAGAACTGTTTTTTTTTTTCTTAAAACTTTCTAAGAATAATACAAACATGTTCCATTAATGCTTTCAGCAGGTGTTTTTTTCGGGGTACATTCTCTAAAAATATCATGTCACATACTCTGTAACTGCCCTGCGATGGACTGACGACCTGTCCAGGGTGTATCCTGCCTTCCGCCCAATGACAGCTGGGATAGGCTCTAGCACCCCACCGCGACCCAGAAGTATAAGAGGTTTAGATGATGGATGATGTTGGAGACTCTGTAACTACAGGAGCTTCAAACTGGCCGAACGAAAACTTTGGCCATTTAAAAGGGTTAAACATTGTCAGAACTCGTAGGCAAAGTTAGCCAAAGTTGGGCTCCCGAGTGGCGCAACCGTCTGACCGTTAGTCCTGAGATCATCAGATCATCAGGAGGTCGCGAGTTTGATCCCTGGTGATGCTCCAGCCGTCCGTGTCTGGGAGTCCAAGAGAGCACAGTTGTCCTCACTCTCTCTGGGTGGGTAGGATGGCCCCCCATCTCCCCCCGTCACCTAGTGCGATGCTGGTCAGCGCAGATGTCTGTTAGCTGGCATAACAGAACTGGTGGTTAGTGTTCTCCTCCGAGTGTGTTCAGCTGTACAGTGACGTTACTTTAGCAGCAGTTTGAAAAAGATTGGGTTGGAGCTTCACTGGACACGGAGAAAGCCTGTGCTATCCTTCGCCCTCCTAGCGCTCGTGGTATTGTATAAGCTTTTTGGTGCTATACAGAACCCTTTTCGAAAATGTTCTATATAGAACCATATACAACATATTCTCCATCAATCTGAAGAACCATTTCACCATGCAAAGAATCATTTAATCATGCAAATGTTTTTTTTGAGAGTCGCCTGAACACAAGGCCTCGACATAATCAATCACAAATCAATGTACAGATTTATTTAAATTTGTAGTGAATTAAAAATCTTAAATGATTATTATGCGTAGAATCGAGCACAGTTTTCAAATTATTCACCTTCTTGTATAGTAGACGGTTCTTCAAGGGTTCTAGTAAAGGTAATGGTTCTATTTAGAGCCATCAGTTCTATACAGAACCAGTTTTATGCTAAATGGTTCTCTGCATGGTGAAATGGTTCTTCAGATTGACGGAGAATGTGTTGTATATGGTTCTATTTGGAACCTTTTTGAAAATGGTTCTATATAGCACCAAAAAGCTTTACATCATGACATCAGCAG
This sequence comes from Colossoma macropomum, assembly GCF_904425465.1. NCBI lineage: Eukaryota > Metazoa > Chordata > Actinopteri > Characiformes > Serrasalmidae > Colossoma > Colossoma macropomum. Next base: position 48,216,140 of record NW_023494791.1, read on the forward strand.
AACCTTCTTGGTGCTATACAGAACCCTTTCCCAAAATGTTCTATACAGAACCATATAAAACACACCCTCCATCAACCTGAAGAACCACCTCACCATACAAAGCATGCAAACGTTTTTTTTTTTGAGTGTTCATGGTTCTACACAGAACCTCTGTCTTTACTAACAATGGAGAACGTGTTGTATATGGTTCTGTAAAAAAGGAGAAGTTAGCTGAAGCTGTGTGAACGTTCTTTAAAATGTCTGTGATTAAAATGTCTTTAAGCTTCGCTTCGTCTGTAATTCTGTCCAGGTTTATAGAGAACAGTGAGTCACACAGAGTCAGAAACCACAGAATCAAGACTATTAGAGATACTGAACACCTCCACATGGTTTAAGATGAGTGTGTGATCATTTAGGTATTTAGTTATGCTGTTAGCACCATGCTAATTGGTGTACATAAGCCTTTATTACTCGTTAGCTACATTAGCCTCATACTTTTAGTGCAAACTTCAGACACCAAACATGCCAGGAATGCAGTCAGTCACCCTGAGGTGTGTCTATATTTTGAAATATATGCCTGAATCCTGATATATGTCCATACATATGCTTATATCAGATTTCTGTATACATTGTTTACAGTAATGATATATTGTATCCTTTTGAATATTATTTAAATGCACACATATTAGGGGTTCACCTCTTATATGAGCAGAGCCCTCCAGCAGGCCCAAAGTTTTATTACACACTCAGCCAGTTTGAACTGAGGTCCCTGTAGTAACTGAACAATAAGCTTTAGTATGTAATACGCCTGAGATTTTGAGGGGTTAATGACTTTCTAATGATTTAGATTGAGACTTACAGTCTAAAAGTGACCCTGCCAGCCGGTCACTACATAACAGAAAATTACAGAAAGAGAGAACTTCTCTTTAGGAAATTCATTTAATGCACATTACAGATGTTTAATAGAGCTGAATGTGTTCAGGTATGAGGGTTGGGTGGACAATCAAATGTTAAATGGATTCACACATTAACGCAAAAATAATATGATTTTTAGAGGCTTTATTGGTTTTCTAACTGCAGATTTAGTTCATGAATGAGTTCATTCACAGCACTCCGAATGCGTGAAACAAGAAGAGTAAGTGGGCCAAACTGTGGAAGTTAGATTTTTTTGACAAACTCAACTTTAAGGCTGATTATCAAAAATCAACACTGACAAACTACTTCAATAATACAGAGTACTGAAGGGTGTAATTCAGTACTTAAGTAAATAGTCGGTCTTATTAGTGTCCATGAGCCAATAAGCACGCTTGTTCCAAAATCTAGTGTGCTGATTGGCTAAATCACGCATGTTACTGAGATCTTGATCTGTAATTAGTCTGTAAATATACCAACTTCCAGCTGCTCATTCACCTCAACTTTTAGCCACGCCCACTTTGAGTTTGTAATCTTAAATATCAAAAATAGCATCATCCAGGAGTCTCAGTATCAGTATTGAAATATTCTGATTATTTAGCCCTAATTATAAATGTATAATTCATAATATATACATTCGCCTGCAAAAGTTTGGACACCTTTGATTTTCTGAGTGAAAACACACTAAAGTTAACACACCTTTCAACAGAGAACACACCCTAATATGCTAATTCTAGGGTGCATTGACAATGTCTGTGTATTTGCTGAGTTTAATATTTTGGAACATGTCAAAAAATAAAATATGAAATATAAAATGTGTCATAACTTCTGCACAGGCCAGATTTTATGTTTTATTTTTATTTTTTCCCCAATAATAAACAGCAAATGTGCACTAAAATGCACAGATGTGTGTTTGCATGTAACTGTTAAATGGATTCACACATCAACACAAAAATAATCTGATTTTTGAGGCATTATTGGTTTTCTAACTGCAGATTTAGCTACGAGTTCATTCGCAGCACTCCGAATGCGTGAAACAGTAAGAGAAAGTGGGCCAAACTGTGGAAATGAGATTTTTTTGACAAACTGTCGCGTGAAAAAGCTTTGAGTGGGTACAGCGAAGTGTGTGTGTGAGCGAGTGTGTGTGTCCTTGTGTCAGGGTAAATAGTTTTGAACGGAGGCCACTGAGGGTTTCCGGCCCGTGTAATCGGAGCCAGTTTTGGAGGGCGGGGGGTGTATGATTGTGGGTATGAGGGGCCTCAGGGTGAAGGAGCGGAATTTCTGTTCCACTTACAATGCACGTTTTTGTTCAATAGAACAGAATCAGTTCTAAGCCTACATTCATTCGGAGAACACTGACACGTATGTATACGGTGTCTAAATGTTTCTTCAGCATCGGCTGTGTAACATATTATGAACATCATATTTGACAGATTTTATGACATATTTTATAATAAACGACCAAATTTTATAACATAAATCTGACCCAAATAATTTATATTTTCATTTGTTACATTCATTGTTGTTCACTTGACTGGTACATGGTATGTTATTAGTAATTTATAAATTGCCTATAACTGTACACTGTCAGAAATAAAGGTTCTGTTCAGGTACATTTTTCATTCATCAAGGTACAAACAGTGTAAATGTTCCCTCAAAGCTCCAACAGTGGTTTTAAGGTCTGATTGTGAACCTTAAATAAGTTTTTCCAGGTGAAAATTTCGTATTTGTACCTTTTCATAACCGAATGTTTTAAAACAGATCAATAAAATAAAAGCCTGGAGACGAGACGGGGTGTGTGGAGTCAGTACAGTTTAGAACATATCATTTCAGTGGATTATGGTTCAGTTATGTTCCCTGACTAAAGGAACTGAGATGGACCCTTGAGGGAACCACCCCAGTGACAGGAGGGGAACTGACCCAGAGACAGTTTAGTACCTTTATTTCTGAGAGTGTATAGCATTCACAATATAACATGTTATGATCATTCTTTCTGTTCTATGCATAACATTTTAAGCTACCAAAGCAGATTTGCATAAAACATCGGATTCTTTTCGTTTTCTTTAATGTGAAGTGGTGGTTTGGCTAATTCTAATTTACCCACTTTGTCCCCTTTACAGAAATGTAATCGATCAGTCAGGACACGTTTGGTTTCTGAAGTTTGGAGCTACAAGGCTAATATAGCTAACAAGTAATAAGTAATGTATGTAATATAATGTAATGCAGCTGTAAATAATAACCTTTAACCAGCATTTTCTAATTTTACTACATAGTGTTATTTTATACTACAGTAACATTAAGGCTGAGTATCAAAAATCAATACGGACAAACTACTCCAATAATACAGAGTACTGAAGGGTGTAATTCAGTACTTAATAAGTAGTTGGTCTTATTAGTGTCCATGAGCCAATAAGCACGCTTGTTCCAACATCTAGACTGCTGATTGGCTGTCTAAACTAAATCATGCTTGTTATTGACAGCTTGATCTGTAATTAGTCTGTAAATATACCAACTTCTCACTTCTGCTTTTCCCACTTTGAGTCTGTAATCTTAAATAAGGTATTAAAAATAGTATCATCCAGGAGTCTCAGTATCAGTATTGAAATATTCTGATTATTTAGCCCTAATTATAAATTTATTATTCATAATATATACAGTCGCCTGCAAACATTTGGACACCTTTGATAACTGAAGTTAACACACCTTTCAACAGAGAACACACTCTAATATGCTGATTTTAGTTTGTATTGATAATTTCTTTTCAGTTTAATATATTGGAACATGTCAGAAAATAAAATATGAAATATAAAATGTGCTATAACTTCTGCACAGGCCAGATTTTATGTTTTATTTTCATTTTTTCCCCAATAATAAACAGCAAATGTGCACTAAAATGTGCAGATGTGTGTTCTCTGTAGATGATGTGAACTTATAATCAGCAACACATGGAATTTGACCAGGAGCGTCAACTTTTTCAAACGACTGTTTGAACATAAAGTGTATGAACTGTTATAACCTCATAACATCTTTATGAATGTGTTAATAGTTCAGGCAGGACCTTCATAGAATTTGCGGCCTTAGTTTTAACCTAGTCAGCACAATCTGAACTGGGTCATTTATGATAGATTAGGAATTTAAACCAAAATGTTCCGAGATTTTGATTTAAAAAAAACACTTTTAAGGATTAAAGGTGGTTCTTCATGAAATGCATCTTCAGGTTGATAGAGAATGTGCTGCATTTAGTTCCATGTAGAACCTCTTTGAAAAAGGTTCTATATAGCACCAAAAAGTGTTCTACTATTGTAGTGATCTGAGCTTATAACAATAGAAGAGCTTTTTGGTGCTATATATAAAACATTCTCCATCAACCTGACTAACCGCTTCACCATGCAAAGTTTGGTAAGTTCTTTGAGTGTTCATGGTCCTGTATAGAACAGAAGAACCCTTGAAGAACCTTTTTTTTTAAGAGTGTAGAACAGCAGTACAAGAAAAACCTTCTGTCTTTTATTATCTAAGTTACAAAACAAGCAGTTTGTTCTGTAAATGAGCTGAATGGGTAAAATATTTAGTCAATGTTCTCCAAAAAGGTGACGGTTAAACTTGTTTACATCTTGGTTTCCACCGACACTCACGTACGAACAGCAGGAGTCAGTGGGTATTTGAGTGTTTGAGCTCTAAGCTGGACGTTCGTGTTTGTTGTGTCTGGTTTCTGTGCTGCTAACTGTTTCAACACACAGTCAAATGTGTGTATTAAAAAATCCTACAGATCACAGAACATCTAATGTTCTCGAGCAGCTCAAGGCTGAGGAGAAAACCAAATACCGCAGTTTTGGTTTCTGTAGTGCATAAAAGCCAGAAATGTACATTTCTCATCAAAAGGTTTCTGATGAACGTTTTTAAGCGGTTTTCTTTTCCAAACTACAAACTACCATTAAAAGCTCATATTGAAGCTCTTTCGGTCTAAAGGTGCACTCCAACCTGAAAACCTGAAAGGTTGGAGTGCTGACATCATAACACGGGGATAAAGTGGGTGTAGCCTTTGGCAGTAATATCTGCACAAATATTTACAAATATTAACACGTGTGATACACACACACACACACACACATATATATATCATATATATATATATATATTATATATATATATATATATATATATATATATATATACACACCGATCAGGCATAACATTATGACCACCTCCTTGTTTCTACACTCATTGTCCATTTTATCAGCTCCACTTACTATATAGGTGCACTTTGTAGTTCTACAGTTACAGACTGTAGTCCATCTGTTTCTCTGATACTTTGTTAGCCCCCTTTTACCCTGTTCTTCAGTGGTCAGGACCCCCATGGACCCTCACAGAGCAGGTACTATTTGGGTGGTGGATCATTCTCAGCACTGCAGTAACACTGACGTGGTGGTGGTGTGTTAGTGTGTGTTGCGCTGGTCTGAGTGGATCAGACACAGCAGTGCTGCTGGAGTTTTTAAACACTGTGTCCACTCACTGTCCACTCTATTAGACACTCCTACCTTGTCAGTCCACCTTGTAGATGTAAAGTCAGAGACGATAGCTCATCTGCTGCTGCACAGTTTGTGTTGGTCATCCTCTTGTCCTTCATCGGTGGTCACAGGACGCTGCCCACAGGACGCTGTTGGCTGGATGTTTTTGGTTGGTGGACTATTCTCAGTCCAGCAGTGACACTGAGGTGTTTAAAAACTCCAGCAGCACTGCTGTGTCTGATCCACTCAGACCAGCACAACACACACTAACACACCACCACCACGTCAGTGTTACTGCAGTGATCCACCACCCAAATAATACCTGCCCTGTGAGGGTCCATGGGGGTCCTGACCACTGAAGAACAGGGTAAAAGGGGGCTAACAAAGTATCAGAGAAACAGATGGACTACAGTCTGTAACTGTAGAACTACAAAGTGCACCTATATAGTAAGTGGAGCTGATAAAATGGACAATGAGTGTAGAAACAAGGAGGTGGTCGTAATGTTTTGCCTGATCGGTGTGTGTATGTATGGTATATATATATATATATATACATACACACATATATATGTAATATAAGTTTGGGGATACATCGCCTTCTGTTGAACTGTTTTAAGCGGTTTTCTAATGTTAAAAGCTCATGTTGAAGCTCTTTTGGTCCAAAGGTGGTTTAAACACCTGAAAGGTTAAAGAATAAAGTGGGTGTGTGTTCTTAACTTTAACTTATTTGTCCGTCTTTTGTATCTATTTGTTGTTAATAAATAAAAAAGGATAAAGTGGGTGTGGCCTTTGGCACTAATATAGGCACAAACATTTACACGTGATATGTGTTCTCTAAACAAACCTGCTTTTGGATCATAACTGAAAAGGAAAACATGATCATTTGGACTGAAAACTGTTTAACTTTTGACGAAGTTTCTTTCTGAGAACCGGCCTCTTTGCGGTTCCCGAAACATTCTGGAAATCTACGGAGGCCGTTCCAAGAAGCTTTCAGGAAATTTGGAGAAAGGACACGTTTCACTGGGACGCTGCGTAACCATGTTAGTGACCAGCTTCCAATGACATTTGAGCCTTAAAGCAGCTGCACTTTTGTTCTCCTGTGCTGAGGACCGACAGAGCAGCGCTCTGCGGCCTTCAAGCCTCAAAGCCAGGACTCAGCCAGGAATCCACACAAGCAAGAATCTGAGATTACTTCACATCTTGACACGGTTTGAGGCGAATATGTGGTGATTTGGCCAGTTAGCGCCATGCTAATAAGCTTCCGTTACTTAGCTGGATTAGCCTCGTCACTGCAGTGCTGAAACTAAAGGAGCAGAGAGAAAAACGTGTGGGGTGTGACTGATTTCGCTTTGGTGTAGAGAAAAATGCAGTGTGTCCCAATTCAGGGGCTGGATCCTTCAAAGGACGCGGCCTACGAAGGTGTGTCCTTCAAAGGCTACTTAGACCCGCGAAGACTGAACCGAATGAGATGGTCGGCTCTACGGCGGATTTTCTGCTTGTGTCACAGCACCGCTGTTCCTGCCCTCACCGTTACGCCACACAACACCGTTCTTTTAAAGTTCCTTAAAGATGGTGCCAGAAGCTTTGATTTTAATTGTTTATTTTTTCATTTATCGGATGCTTCCCTGCCGGCTACTGATGAGATTGTTTTTTATTACATTTGTATCGTTGGCCATTCGCCTCAGTTTAAACCCAATACTTATATTTATATACTTTTAACTTATATTTAAAAGTGTCTCTTTGGCCTCCGTTCGCTCCTCTGCTGACACCGCCATGTTCTCGAATCCTCGCCGGCACACAGTGAATATCGGGATGTGTTGGCTGGCGAAGGATGCACCCATTGGATCCTTCGTTGCCATGGAAAAGAAGGACACGTTTCTCTGCCGCATATGAAGGAGCCGAAATGGGACAGCCTAGTCACGCCGCTGTAACGCAATCGGCCTTCAAATGCAGCCTCTGAAGGACGCAGCCCTGAATTGAGACACGTGTGAATTAGTCTCTGTCCACACATTTCTGGACAGTTTTAAAAACATGGCGTTTTCTCTGCGTTTTGGCCTCCCGTCCACATGAAAATGGAGTTTTCATTCACTGAAAACTGAAGTTTCTAAAAACATGCATGTACAGCATGTAAAGACAAAGAGGAAGAAGAACTTAAACACTGGAGTTCCTGCTAAAGCCTGAGTAGACTGATAAATCACTGTGATGAGTCAGGGATTAATCTGAGTCTTAGTAAACTCTCCTCAGTGTTTCACATGTTCTTAAGTGAGAAGCTCAGCTTTGGTGTTGTACTGGACTCATGCCTGCATTTCATGGCAAGTTACATATATGAAAATCACACAGCTACAAACTTCACAGTCAAAGTGAGATTTTACTATTGGGATACGGCAGAATTGTTGGCTTAAGTCAGGGGTGTCAAACTCAACCAGTAAAAGGGCCATATTGAAAAATCTCATGAAACCTGTGGGCCAGAGAACAAATACGATTTTATTTCATTTTTAATTAATGTTGTGCTGTAACCCGAAGTGGTCATTGTTAATTCAAAATGTGCAAAAAATTCAACAGTAACATACAGACAATGGTAGTGAACCTTGAAATATTACATGGCCACCTGAAATATTCTAAATTTAAATGTCCCCAGGTGCTCAGCCTTTAAACCTACCTATTTGCTTGTACTAGACATTTTACATTTATGGCATCTGGCAGATCATTTTACACAGGTAGGTAAAGGTAGTGTTGGGAGTCTTGACCAAGGACTCTTATTGGTATAGTGTAGGGTGTTTACCCAGGTGGGGGACTGAACCCTAGTCTACAGCTTAGAAGGCAGAGGTGTTACCCACTACACCAACCAGACACCTGGCATCTTCTCTTTGCTGCAAGTTCATTAAGACTTGGGCTCAGTTTCTGAGCTGCTGAGCTGATGTTCGGTGTTTATACTAGTTGACCTGCAGTTAGTGTGTTTGGTGACGTGACTGGTGTGGAATTGTGTAGAATTGAGGTGTAACCGCTGTCCCATAGACTGTTGTTGGGGGAGGAGAGTCAGAGCACATTACGTTGCAGTGCATACTGGGGACTGCAGTGCAGCACATTGTGAAACAGGGCTAATATTAATAGAAAACTAAAATACTTCTGAGGGCCGGATAGGATTGTGTGGCGGGCCTGATCTGCCCCGCGGGCCTTGTGTTTGACACACGGGGCATAAGTCATGAAAGGGCAGTGGGATCATTGGGGCAGCAGTGGGATTATGGGAGTAGCAGTGGAGTGAAGCAAGTGATGAAAGCCAAAATAATGCTGAGAATTTTGTGTTCATTTTTATATTCGTTAAAACAATTTTATTACCAGAATAATTACAGAAATAAATAAAACTGCCAACCAGTAACAGAGAAAATAAATAAAAAGAAATAAAAAAATTACAGCCAAGTTTTTATCATGTACCTTATAAATATGCATTCTAAATGTATTCTGAATATGTTACAAGCCTGAAATCGTAACAACAGCAGAACACTTTTAGGTGCTATATAGAGCCATATAATACATTCTACGTCAATCTGAAGAACCATTTCACCATGCAGAGAACCATGTAATCATGCAAAGGGTTCTTTGAGTGTTCATTCATCTTTTTAGAACCATTTTTTACTAAAGAACCCTTGAAAAACCATCCTTTTAAGTGTTTATGGGAAAACATTACAGTTTGAGTGCTGTAACTAATTACTTTGGCCCTGTTTTATCACTAAAAGTACTTCAAAAATAAAAAAATAAATAAATAATTAAAATTAAAAAATAAATACAAATTAAAAATGAAGAAGTTGTATAAACACTATATATATAGTCTTTCATTGAGGGAGCGGGGCTTTAGGCAACTTTAATCAGGCCCCACTTTGGGCAGCCCTGTTATAAAACCACAGTCAGGTGGACGAAATAATGGAAACCCCTAACAATACATCAATCTGAAGCATTTAATGAGGAGTGAGCTCAACTTTTGCCTTTAAAACATCTGTTTGAAAGTTATCAGCCAGTTTCCGTTCAAGCCTCCGTTCCTCTATGGGATAAAGAAAGTAGAGCTCCACTCTAGAACGTCTTCTGAAAGGTGCCGTCATGTGCGCATGTGGTGAGCGTAGGCCCTGGAGAGCGCTTGGCTTCATCCTGGTGTTGATGAGAGTGTAATTTGATTAGCAGAGTGTATTAGCGCACCGTCATCATGGGAACATAATGAGCCGGCAGTGTCTGCACTGTAACTCGCACCTGGTGCTGTGAAACGGCCTCGTATTTCTTGGCCCGTTATACGAGCTCGCAGCGCAGTCGCCGGCCCTAATGACTCCCACACGCCCGTCATGGGCCCAGCAGCATGTGTAACCTTTGGGCTGAAGGCCTCCTCTGGTTTTCTCCACACTTACAGGGGCTTCAGCTCACTGTGCTAATCTGTTTATGCCTTTAGCTGCAGAGTGCAGCATGAACGCAGCACTGACTGTGGAGTAGAGAGCAGAGCCACTTCAGACGAGAGATTTCAGGGCTTTTGTGTTTCTTCAGGTGGATTGAAGTGTTGATGTGAAGTGATTCCTTTAAAGTGTTCATTATAACACAGTTAAACCATTTTAGAAAGTGAGAGCTTATTTTCACTTCCAAGAGAGAGAGAGAGAGAGACAAAGAGAGAAAGAGAGAGAGAGAGAGAGAGAGAGAGAGAGACAAAGAGAGAAAGAGAGAGAGAGAGAGAGAGAGAGACAAAGAGAGAAAGAGAGAGAGAGGGAGGGAGAGAGAGATAGAGAGAGAGAGAGGGAGAGAGAGGGAGAGAGATAGAGAGAGGGAGAGAGAGAGAGAGATTCTCTCTCTTTCTTTTCTCTTTTTCTCTGTCTCTCTTTCCCCTTTCCTCTCTCTCTCTATTTCTCTCTATTTTCTTTCATTCTCTTTATCTCTGTCCCTCTGTCCTCTCTCTCTCACTCTTCCCCTTTCTCTCTCTGTCTCACTTTTTCTCTCGCTCTTTTTCTCTCTGTCTTTCCCTTCCCTTTCCCCTCTTTCTCCCTGTCTTTTTTGTGTCTTTTTTCTCTCTCTCCTCTCTCTCTATTTTTCTCTCTCTTTCTCTCCTTCTCCTCTCTCTCTCTCTCTCTCTCTCTCTCTCTAAGTGCACACACACACACACACACACACACACACACACACACACACACACACACATTTTCTAAGCCGCTTATCCTTCTGGGTCGTGGGGGGAGCTGGAGACTATCCCAGCAGTCATTGGGCAGAAGGCCGGAAACACCCTGGACGGGTCATCAGTCCCATTGCAGGGCTCCCCCTTAGTAACTTATTTTTTAAAAAAAAGCTTAAAAATCAAGACAGCCTTTTACATTTTTACCATAATTAACAGTTTTATCGTTCAGTAGAAACACAATAACAACCTTTTCACTGCATTCAAAGGCAAAACCAAATTCCCATCCTGATGAACCTGTGGGGTTTAAAGGGTCAGTGCTCGATACACAGCGTGTGAACTGGAGGTCTACACAGACGGAGGATTTGTTCTCTGCTGAGTGTTTTCAGATCGTAATACTTTCACGTCTACGGACGTTTATTAGTGAGTGAAAGAATCTACTTTTCGCTCAGTTACATTTAAGCCATTATTTAGTTCTGAACTCCTTTTTGGGTCTAATTTCATCCTGTTTTGTTGTTGACAGCGTCTGTACTGCTGCTTTGTGATGGCTCACATCTCAGACTCTGGAGCTTTAGTATTTTATTTTAGACCAAAAGATTTTTAAAATCCAAAAAATAGAAAAGTAGAGCCGGAGATTTCATTTCCTGTGCTGACAGAGGCTCGACTTACTAAGAAGTTCCACAGCAGTTCTGTAAGTAATTTTTTGACCTGATATTTTTGAACTTTTACTCAAGTTGTTTTTTGAAAAGGTGCTTTTACTTTTACTTGTGTCATTATTTTACTTAAGTACTAATACTTTTACTTGAGTACAGATTTAGGCCACTCTGCCCTCTCTGGGTCTGATCTGACAGCACTGTTCAGCCTTAGTGCTCTTGCTCTGTGTATTATAGTTCTCTTCTGCCCTCTAGTGGTTCAGTCTGGCCAGTAAATAATGAGCGGTTCAGATTTTCCATCAAGTCAAGCTGTTACATACAGTGTTCTGAACACAGTAAAACAGCAGCATAAAAACAAGACACAAACTGGACAATAAGCAGTGTAATAACATGTGTATAACACTGTATTACACTGTAATATCACCTGTACAGCGCTGTATTACACTGTAATGTAATTTTTCCTCAGCCCTCCCATCACTGCCTTCAAGCTATCTTAAGCTTTTAGCCAGTGTGTCATATATTTTTAAATTTGAAGCTTCACATTTTCAAAAAAGCCAAAGGTTTTGTTTAGAATTAGCAATTTTTTACAGTGTATACAGCACATTCTCCATCAATCTGAAGAACATTTTCACAATGCAGAGAACCCATTAATCATGGAATCATGTTCATTGAGTTTATGTAAAAATGCTCCTTTTAAAATAACTGTCTGTTGAGGGTGTGTTCACATTCAGCTACAATACATAACTCAAAAGTAAAGAGAAATTACACTCACAGGACACAATTACTAGAATTTACTTATAGACCTTTCAGGTGTCCAGTTAGAGACTGTAGATAGGTGTTTCTAATAAAGCGGCCAGTGAGCAGAAGCACAAGGTGAGTGTTTCTAATAAAGTGGCCAGTGAGTGGAAGCACAGGGTGGGTGTTTCTAATAAAGTGGCCAGCGAGTGAAAGCACAAGGTGGGTGTTTCTAATAAAGTGGCCATGAGTGGAAGCACAAGGTAGGTGTTTCTAATAAAGTGGCCAGTGAGTGTATGAGTTGGTTTATCTCATAAATGCCAATTACAGTCTGGTTTGTTGTGAGTGCTGATGTTTCTTCTTTAATTTAATATCCCCTCTCAGCCTGAACTGACCTGCACTGAAGAGACACAGCCACCAGGGGTCGCCTTGCACACCTCAGTGCAAATCTAGTCACAAATTTGTCCTTCAGAAAAATGACTGCTGTTCAAAGAAAAACTTGTAACTCCAAAATACTCTCTCTTAAAAAATGGTTCATCAAGGGATTCTTCAGTAAAGACAGGTTCTGTATAATAAAAAATGTTTTTTTTATTGTTACTACATACATTCATGATGTTTGGACCAATAGAAACGCTACAAAACTGTGAATTAAATGTCTTTTAAGTTCAAAAGTATTTATTCTATTATCTCTCATTATTTGGAAAGTGGTGATATGTAAGCATATATATATATATATATGCTTGTACAGCTTGTGCTTTTCACAGAGCTCTTTCTCCGTTTCACTGAGCTTCTCACTGATAGAACCGCAATAACAGACAAAATCTCCTGAACGATCAACTCTGTTTGGGTTTCTAATCACAGACGACTGTTAAACTCAACACAGTCAGAACAGACTCAGTAAATATGTTTTTACCCCCTAATTTCATTGAATAAACACAGGATGAGGTATTTATGGCATTATTTTGTGTGTTCTGTGGACTGTTTTGAAAATGCAGGTAAAAAGATAATAATTACATGATCGTATTCACAGGGTTTACCCAGCTACACAGCAAACAAGCGTTCTTACCGTTCTTATTAACTAAATTAGTAATTAAGCTGTATATATAAAGTCATCTACAAACATATTATTTCAGTTTACATTGATTTTGAGTATTAAAAATATCTGAAATATTAAATATGCAACTCAGTTTGTAATCTAAACTAAAGCCTGTCTTGCTGTGTATCAGTTTTAGGACTGAATCCAAGAGGACAGAAAATCAATAAAAAAACATGGTTGCTTTATTCTAATTGTTTATTTTTACTCATAATAACCAACAGAATAAATCAACATCACAATTCTTGCACTTTCAGCTCACAGACACTCCAGACTAACCATTTCTGAAAAGCTCTCTGAGGTGCAACTTGTTATTAAGACCTCTATAACCAAATAATTACAAAAGTTAGCAGGCGCTAGGAACATCTTTGATCAGAAATGATCCAAATTCATAAAGATATCAAATTTCTGTTAGTATTTACATGTCAAACAATGGCAGATCTGTGACGCCCACAGTCTCCTGAAAATAACAACATACGGCATGTAAATACTTTATAATTGCGATTGTAATTGACCCAAATACCAAAAAATTACCCCAAATTACCACAGGGCTCTTAGGGTTAAGCATGAAATGGTTCAATACAGAACCATTGCCTTTACTAAAGAACCCATGCAGAACCATCTTTTTTAAGAGTGTAGAAACTCAACGGACCTAAAGCTCTTTTTGTAGTAAGAGGTGGTCCTGAGGGGGTTGGATATTTAGCCAAGCAGCATTTTTTAGTTTTAGTTTGTTTTTTTGAAACACCTGCAGACAAATAATGAATTTTGACTTTGAAACTCGATTGAAAAAACATATCAGTTTTCAATAAAAATACTGTCTCAAACTCTCTGTCTGAGTGTCATTTGTATTACAGATGAGTCTGATGGCTTTTGAGGGGGTTGAATACTTTTACTTGTGCAAGGCACTGTATAAATATCCCTTCTAATAAGTGAATTCAGCTATTTTAAGGTCCCCCATTCCTGACGTAGCCAGTATAGTATCTATAGAAAAGCACTGACCAATAGAATGGGACACTCTGGAGCAGCCAGGCATGAGCCTAAGGTCTCATGTCCAATGCCAAGCGTGGGCTTGAGGGGTATAAAGCCCCCCAGCATTGGGCTGTGGAGCAGTGGAACTGTGTTCTCTGGAGTGATGGAGCTCCATCCAGTACCTTTGGGATGAGTTGGAGTGATCCAGAACTGACCATCCAACATCAGTACCTGACCTCACTAATGCTCAATCAAATCCTCACAGCAATGTTCAGCATCTAGTGCAAAGTCTAGAGGCTGTCACTGCACTGCTGGGCCGAAGCTGAAACTCCCTGACCCCTCGCTGACCCCTTGTGCGCATTACTGTCACAGCATGTTCTGCAATCACAGGGCGGCTGATTACCCACAGAGACGGGCATTAAAGAGAACACACCCCTGACACCGCCCACTCTGCTGCCCGCTATATTGCATCGTGCCGGAGGCACAGACACATCCAACTACAGCACAAACAAAATGCATATTCATTTAAAGGGCCCATATCATGAAATCTGTCCTCAGGTTTTCCAACTTTCTTCATATTGTTCACTTTCCAGTTCATACAAGCTCTAAAAACCCCACATTCTGAATTCATTTTTTCTGTGATGTCACAAAAACCAATATACGCTTACATATATCTGCCTATTCAGCCTACAGCAGTTTAGCCCCGCCCACTCAGACTGAAGTTATAAGGAGTGTTCCAGGCTGAACTGCTTTTTGAATGCAGCGTATTGCTGCACAGCCAATCAAAACAGAGCTCATTTACATATATCAGTCTGAAAGGTGCAGCAACAAGAACAGCCTAACAGATAAAGAGAGGCTTGAAAACAGCCATGTAAAAATAAATTATGCCTAATAAAATACAAGAAAAGTGCAGGAAATGGGCCCTTTAAAATGATTATTACATAATTACCAAAACAACAAAATAATCAGTCCTGCATCTGCTGGCATTTACTGATCAATAATTTATTCATTCGGACACGTTCATCTTACGTCATCACAACACCTGCACGCACAACAGAAACCATGTTAAAAATGAAAAAATCGAGCGTTTGTTTACGAACGACAGCTTTCTAGTGAAATAAATATCAGCCTATTATAAAGCACTGCAATTAAACACACACAATATACACACATAAGCTCACACGATGGTAACGTTTGGCCTCTTTGATCTGTTTTTATGAAGCATTTGAGGTCGAGGCAACTTGAAATGAAAAGAAAGAAAAGGAAAAAAATGGGAAAATTATTAGTCATTGAAAAATCGAAGTAAAAAAAGGTCGTAAAATCGGCCCAAAAGACTGATGGCCGTGGAGTACATGCGTCCTATTCAGGCCCTTTGATGTGCTTGACCTTCGACCTTTGGCAGGCACTAAAGTTCTTTCAGGCAGAGAACTTGTAGAGAGGATAATTACACTCTGTAATGTCTTCCGGGTTTCTCCAACACTAGAGGGCGCTCCCGAGTGAGTCCAAAATGAATGGGTTAATATGGAGAATTTGAGCTTACACTGCTGTTATGTTTTTAAGATCTTTTAAACTCGAGTTATAGGAGTTTAAAACAGCGCCTCACATACATTCATGACATCTGTGAGCGCAAACAGCCAATGAGCTGCTCCGCTCACCAACCAATCAGCACTCAGTAGCAGTAATGTCAGCGTCCTGCTGCCCGAAACCTGTTTACTGTAGTAAAGCAAACATACAGGTGAGATTTCTTTGATTTTTTAGTGAAATCCATCCTTCTACTCTCTAAAATTAAAGGAAAGTTCTGGTTCAGTGATTAGAAACTATTTTAACTTTTCGTTTTTAGCCATTTAGCTCCATTTACTCCCTTTCATCGAGGACTTGCTCGCTGGCGCCCTCTGGTGTTTCACTGTCATGTTTTTGATATAACGGGGGAAATAGGAAGAGGCGAGGATCCTCATAAACTGGCTCTGTTTCAGGCAGACCGTCTGCTCCAATAGCTCATTTGAAGTCCAAGTGAAGATTACAGAAGTTTCCTTCATGGTTCCTCATGTTTGGTCCCTGTTCAGTGCATGTAAAAGTCACCTGGCCATGCTATTCAGCCAATGATCAAAGGGACACTTCACCTTCTTGTGAACCTCATCTCTGTCTACTGAACATATAGTAAGTGATTGATTAGCATGGTGTTATGACCCTTAGGCTGTTTTTGCTGCCTTGCCCTCTTGTCTTTCTCTTTTTCATGTTCCACCTATCCTTTTACTAGGACCTGCCCTTGGAGACTTCTGATTGGCCCGTGCTATAAAAGGGCCTGGGGAAGATGGTGGTCAGCTGCTTCGGTTGTTGTGTCTGTGCCATCCGCCCTCCCACTGACCAGATCAAACCCAGCATTTTGGTTCAGCTTGTCTTATTCAGCCCTTGATGTTTCTTGTAATGAATCATGTAACTCTTCACTGTTGATGGAACAAAATCTTGTTATCTCCAAAATGGCAACTTTACAGGAGAAGGACAAAACCGACTTTACTTTTAATGTAAGTCAATGGAACCAGACTTTTTTCCAAGGCATTTTGGGCCGTTTCTGTTTGTCTGTTCACCATGAAATTTACACACAATGTAAAGGGCAGCAGGCATTTTCAAATTGTCTCAAAAACTGAAAACGTCTGGGGTGAGCGCCCTGCGAATGTCTTCTCCTGGTTTGGTTTAGCATAGTTGTTTGTATTTTTCATTTCATTTGGTTTTGCTTTTAGCTCGTTTTGGGCATGAGCTCTCCCCTGAAGTCATTTATCTCCTTTTATTATACACTGTTAGTAATAAAAGCTCTGTTCAGGTACATTTGACGTTCATCAAGGTACAAACAGTGTAAATGTTCCCTCAAAGCTCCAACAGTGGTTTTAAGGTCTGATTGTGATCCTTAAATAAGTTTTTCCAGGTGAAAAGTTCGTATTTGTACCTTTTCATAACCGAATGTTTTAAACAGAACAGTAAAATAAAAGCCTGGAGACGAGACGGGGTGTGTGGAGTCAGTACAGCTTAGAACATATCATTTCAGTGGATTATGGTTCAGTTATGATCCCTGACTAAAGGTACTGAGATGAACCCTTGAGGGAACCACCCCAGTGACAGGAGGGGAACTGACCCAGAGACAGTTTAGTACCTTTATTTCTGAGAGTGTATCTTACTATATTACATCTAGTAGACGGCTAATGTAAACAACTTTATCTCTTTATTCCTGTCTTACTATGTTGTCTTTGAATAGCAATTCGGGTCTGGTTGACAAAAGAAGTAAATGTTGATATTTTGCCATCTTATCTGGATTCATGGTGGTTTGGTCTGGTGGTTGGGTTGGCGCTTGGCCTTTTTATTTATGTACAACCACTCTTAAAATCCCCTGCGAAGTCGAACAATGGACAATAATTTTGATATACAGTGGGGTGCAAAAGTCTGAGACTTGAGTCCAGTCTATTTTGCATCCCTTTCTTATTTAATTCTTCTTATTTAGAAACTGAAATACTGATCGTTGGTACTAAAACTCAAAGAAAGCTGTTTTATGAGAAGTTCAGCTCTTTAGCTTTATACCAAACCTGAAATAGGACAAAGATGAAGCAGCTGCCCATTGACTGCCATTATAAGTGAGTTTCAAGCCCGTTTTCCGCTCTTTTTGTAAGTTCAGGGAAATGTGCTGAAATCATTGTTTGTGGTAAACATTTATATGATGTAGACGCAAAACACTGAAGTGTCCCTCTAAACTCAGTCTCAGGGCCTGTACAAACTCAAACCTGTGCAGCACAGCAGCTCTCCAGGACCAGAACCGCTCTACATCTCACACTCGCTGTCGCTGGAGGTGATGGAGACAGCGCAGGAGGCCTCGGAGGCTTTCTTTGACTCTTCCAGGCCGGACGAAACACTCAGAGCGTCTACAGGTCCTTCATCGTCCACCAGAAGAGACTGGACTGAGCCAGCGGACAAAACCTGCTGCTGTATCCTGCAGGAGAACGAGCGTAACACATTTCAGGAGATTATGGAAAAAGAGCCCACCCTGCAGTGTGGAAACGGTACTGCTTCATTAACTAAGATGTAAAGCAGAGCAACAAGTTCAAATATTAATGTTATTCTCACTTTAATGGGGCCTTTCAGAACCTTTCAGCTCATGGGTCTACTAATTAAAGGGGAACTCCATCAATTTTTGAAAATTTCTGTATAATTAAATGGTTAAACAGAGTCATTCAAAGTGGTTTGGTGTGAAACGTTCCATTCTAGAGAAACTTACAGAGTCAGAGCTGTTCACAGTGGTGGTGATAGGAACCAGACGTCCACCTCTAAAAGCTCCCTCACAGAAAGTTACTACAGGAAATTTTAACCATCATCAACATTCCATATAAGCTCAGAAGACTCGTGTAGGTTCACTGGAGGTGAAGTCATGTTGTAGTCATGGCGACCCCTGGTTCCTATCACCACCACTGTAAAGACATCTGAACCATTTCACACCAAACCACTCTGAATCTCTCTGTTTACACCTCACACACTGAGTTACGGAGGAATTTTGAAAAGATACTGGAATTCCCCTTTGGCTCATTTTCATGTCTTAGCATTACATCTACACTTATAAAAAAGATGGTTCTTCAAGGGTTCTTTAGTAAAGACAATAGTTCTATATAGAAAAAGAAATGCTCAAAGAATCGTTTGCATTCTTCAATGGTTCTTCAGTTTGATGAAGAATGTGTTGCATATGGTTCTATATATCACCAAAAAGGGTTGTTGATACAACATAAAGCTTAACAGCAGCAGAACCCTATTTGGTGCTATATAAAACCAATTTCAAAAAGGTTCTATATAAAACCTTTTTAAAAATGGTTCTGTATAGCTTCAAAAAGGGTTCTGCTATTGTTGCATTGTAAACCTTATAACATATAACAGTAGAACGATTTTGATTGCTATATGGAACCATTTTCAAAAAGGTTTAATAAAGAACCATCTATAGCACAACTCAATCTGAAGAACCAAATCACGATGCAAGGAACCCTTTAATTACACAAAAGGTTCTTTGAGTGTTCAAGGTTCTACATAGAAACATTTTACTAAAGAACTAAGAAAAAATCATCTTTTTTTTCTAAATAGCACCAAAAAGTGGTTCTGCTGTTGTTATAATATCAACGTTTGTAACAATAGCAGAACCCTTTTTGGTGCTCTATAAAACCATGTACAACACATTCTCCAACAATCTGAAGAACAATTTCACCATGCAAAGCACCTTTTAAGCATGAAATGGTTCTATATAGACCTCATGGTTCTAAATAGAATCTCTTTACTAAAGAACCCTTGAAGAACCATATTTTTAAGAGTGTCCTTTGCGAGAATGTGAATATTTAGTAAACGATGTTTGATCATCCCTCACTCAGTCCAAACTCAGAAAAGAAGCTGAATGCAAGTGGTTCTTTGAGTGTTAATGGTTCTATGTAGAACAATTGTCTTTAGTAAAGAACCCTTGAAGAACCATCTTTTTCTCTACACACAAACACATAAACACAAACACAGACATAGATCAATGCTGTGGCTGTAATCAGCTGGACTGAAGGCCTCTGATTAACATTGATGTACTGCAGCTCTGTCTACAGTGTTTACAGTGTCTACAGTGTTTACGGTGAGAACACAGTAAAAGTTCTAAAACGAGGGGAACCGGGATTATAATCCCAAACTGACAGTTGGCCCAACAGACTCTGAGGCTCCTGCTGGGAGTGGATAATCTGACACAGCTGAGATTAGGATTAATACTGTATTAATGCTGGACGGGATACGAGTGGAAACGTCTGTCATGGTTTCATCATCACACCTTCACACTGGAACACACGGAGAACCGCACCGTACAGCGACCTGTCCTCCTCAGTCCAAACGCCCACTACACCGCACATCTTATTCCCACACTCTCAAAAACGATGGTTCTTCAAGGCTTGTTTAGTAAAGAGAATGGTTCTATTTAGAACCATGAGTTCTATATAGAACCTATAGAACCATTTGCATGTTTACACCAAAAGGGGTTTTCTATTATTACGAGTTTGACATTATAAACAATAGCAAACCTTTTCTGGTGTTATATAGAATCCTTTTCAAAAAGGTTCTGCACTCTTAAAAAAGGTTCTTTAGTAAAGAAAATGGTTGAACAGTCAAAGAACCCCTTTTATGATGTTCTTTGCATCTTAAAAGGGTTCTTCAGATTGATGGGGCTGTATATGGTTCTAAATAAGATCTATTGGAAAAGGATTCTATACAGCAGCAAAACGGGTTCTTCTATCGTTTCAATGTCAAGCTTGTTACAATAGAAGAACCATTTTTGGTGCTATATAGAACCATCTACAGCACATTCTCCACTGATCTGAGTGGTGCATAGAAACATTTAAGCATGCAAAGCGTTCTTTAAGTGTTCATGGTTCTATATAGAACATTTTCATCACAAACGAACCGTTAAAAGAGGCGTTTTTAAGAATGTATGTAGATATTAGAAGTTTTATGTATGTAGTTGTTGATTTTCAGTGTAAATACGTTACGGCTACAGACAAACTACTGCACATTTTATCGCATTTTGGGGGGAAAATGATAAAAAGTGACCTGTGCAAAAGGTAATTTCTTATTTTTTTTTCAATATGTAAGACCCCTTAAATAAATAAATATATAAATAAATAAATAAATAAATAAATAAAAATGTTCACATAAAATAAACACCAACAGAAAATCAACATGTCATTTGATCAGGAGTACACAAACCTTTGCACACGACTATGTATACACACACGCACACACACGCACACACACACATACACACACACATACACACACACACACATACACACACACACACATACACACACACACATACACACACACATACACACACACATCTATATATATATATATATATATATATATATATATATATATATATATGTGTGTGTGTAAGAAGAGGAAGAGGAAGAGTGATGTGATGTCTAAAGAGACACGGTTTAAAAATAACACTGAAATAATAAAATATTCAAAAATAATAAAGAAAGAAAATAACCAGTACGTTATCATATTCGAGCCTGTTCGAAAATTATGAGCGATCTAAAAATATTAAATAAAATGTAATACATTCTTTCCAGATCACCGACTTTACTATCATTATTATTATTATTATTATGATGACGATGATGATGATGATGATGATGATTTGTGTGTCGAAGCTCTTCTGCTGTGTTACAGGGTCTGAGCTCATCATCAGCTACGATTATTTTGGAAGAAAGGAAAATAAATCGAACCTGAATTTAAAGAGAATTTAGATTATTTTTCCTGCAGAGAGTTTTTAATTCAGCATAACTGAGATTTAATAAAGCAGAAACACTGTAAACACTGTAATCTGAGACTTTAATTCATCCAATGTTAAACTGGATTATTTACAGCAGGAACTGAATTCAGCTCTACATTCATATAAACAGTTTCACTGTGAACATCAGTGAGAGCGAGCACTGCTGATCAGGATTCAGATTCGATTTAAATATTATATCATTATCATATCTCTAATCGTAATGAATTAAAGTGTTCTATTTTATATTTATATGTATTTATACTTTTATTTTTAGATCTTAAATATACATTATTACTTTTATGATTTATCGTAACTTTCCCTTTTACCGTTATGTTTCATATTACTTTTGATCCCTTTATTATTATTAAGCATCATCTAATTATCTAATCTCTGTCTCCTGTTCTAAAATTATTATTATTATTATTATTATTATTATTATTATTATTAATACTACTACTGCTACTATTACTACAATTGTATTGTTATTACTATAATTATCATATTTATGGTGATATTAATCTCATCACAATTACATTTATTGTGTTATTTTTATTATTATTATTATTATTATTATTATTATTATTATTATTATCACATTATTGGTGTTATTAATGTGTTATTACTCACCTGTTGGCCGCCGCTCTGTCCCTCTGTCTCCGGTTCTTGAACCAGTTCCCCACCTGCGTGGCCGTCAGTCCGGTGGCGCGCGCCAGTTCGCTCTTGGCGCGCGTGTCCGGGTAGGGCTCCCGCAGGTAACTCTGCCGCAGCACGCGCCGGGCGCGCTCCCGGAAACAGTGCGCGCGCCGCTCTCCGTCCCAGACAGTGAGCGGCGGCGGAAACTTCCTGCGCACGCGGTACCGGTCCACCGCGCCCAGTGGCCGGCCGCGCGCGCGCTCGGCCTCGCGATAGCGCGCCTCGAGCCACAGGCGCTGCAGCGCGGCGCGCGACTCTGCGGAGCTGAAGCTGCGGCTCTGCGCGAGCCGGTACAGCTCGCCGTACTCTCCCGCGTGGAACGCCGCCACGGCGCGCGCACGCACCACAGCCTCAGGCTCGCGCTGCGGGTCCGCGGGGGGCAGCGCCCACAGGAAGCGCGCGAGGCGCGCCACGTCCCCACTCTCCTCCAGAGTCTCGCATACGCGCGCGACCTGCTGTGGGCTGAAGGAGAGCGTGGGCAGACGGAGCATCGGGGCACGAGAGGGAGAGAGTGGTGTGAAAGAGTGTGTGTGTGAGTGAGAGTGAGATAGAGACAGAGAGAGAGAGAGGGAGAGAGAGAGAGAGAGAGACAGAGAGAGCGTATGTGTGCGCGCGAGGAGGAACGGCCCTCCGGCTGGCAGGAGCGCACAGCTTTAATGCCACTATAAACAACCCCTTTACCGGGAGGGTGGCAGAGTGAGAGAGAGAGAGAGAGAGAGAGAGAGAGAGAGAGAGAGAGAGGGAGGGTAGAAAGAGAGTGAGAGAGAGAGAGAGAGAGAGAGGAGAGAGGAGAGGGAGAGAGAGAGAGAGAGAGAGAGAGAGAGAGAGAGAGAGAGGGAGAGAGGGAGAGTGAGAGAGAAAGAGAGAGAGAGGGAGGGAGGGTAGAGAGAGAGAGAGAGAGAGAGAATGAGAGAGGGAGAGAGAGAGAGAGGGAGGGTAGAGAGAGAGAGAGAGAGAGAGAGAGAGAGAA
Organism: Colossoma macropomum; assembly: GCF_904425465.1. Classification (NCBI taxonomy): domain Eukaryota; kingdom Metazoa; phylum Chordata; class Actinopteri; order Characiformes; family Serrasalmidae; genus Colossoma; species Colossoma macropomum. The sequence continues at coordinate 48,239,110 of NW_023494791.1, forward strand.
CTACTAGAAGTCATGACATTTGACTGCTGTTGGATTAAGATGCTGTCCAACTAGGCAGCAGCTGTGCTCCAATAAACAAACTAGTGTTCTAGCACACTCAGCTAGTGTGTACTCGTCTTCTAGAGCGGAACGCTTAAAGCATAAAAAAGTGCACGGTATGTCTGACAGCATTCTGACTTGTGATTAGGCAACAGTCTCAAGCCTGGTCGACCAACCGGGAAAATCTGTCTGCAGCACAGAGAGTTTAACCAGTATTTCATCACGAGTTGAATTAAATACAAAAAACAGCGTTTTTAAGTGTGTAGATGGTTTTCTATTTAACTTTCACTGATTTTCATTGGGGGTGGCGCAGCGGGTAGCGCTGTCGCCTCACAGCAAGCAGGGCCTGGGTTTTGCTCCCTGACCCAGCGACCAGTTTCCTCCCACAGTCCAAAAACATGCAGTCAGGCCAATTGGACACACTACATTGCCCCCCTGTGTGTGTGTATGTATGTGAGAGTGAGAGAGTGTATATGTCTGTCTGTCTGTCCGCCCTGTAATGGACTGGGACTGGGTGTATCCTGCCTTCCGCCCAATGACTCCTGGAATAGGCTCCAGCTCCCCCCCAAGACCCAGAAGGATAAGTGGCTTAGAAAATGTGTGTGTCACATTACCAGCCTCATTACTCAAATCCGATCTCTCTGACATGATGGTTCACACTCGTTTAGGTAAGTGATTCAAATCTGTCATTAATGTGACGAATCGGCGTCCTGAAAGACCCTCATGAGCTCATCCTACTCAGTAACGTCACGTGAATGAATCACTGCATCATCAGCACAAACTAACGAGCAGAACGAGCTTCGCTGAGAAGATCATTAACTCTGATCAGCTCTCAGCTTCATTATTAGAGCGAGACGAAGGAGAAAAAGGTGAGATGAGCTGCTTTTCCACCGTTTACAGGCTTTAACTTCTGTTCGGCGCTGCTGCCATGGTAACGCTGAATGGTGGCGCAGCACAGTGGAGAAAAACACATGAATTCCGATCCGAGCGTCACATTAAGGTCACACGGCCACGAATCGGATACGTATCCGATCTAAGACCACATATGAAAGTGGCTCAGGTCGGATTTGAAAAGATCAGATTTGTGTCCACACAGCCCTGAAAACATCAGATCTGAGTCACATCAGGGCAAAAAATCAGATTTGTGCCACTTCAGCCTGGTAATGTGAACGCAGCCTAGGAACAAAAATAAAGGCGCTACACAGCAGCTCTACTCCAAATTTATATCCAAACAAAACAATAACTCATATGTTATGTAAGCTATGCTCAAACTTATTAAACAAGGTTTTGCTTTGTAAAGTTTGCATGGCTAGCTGATTAGCTCACTGAGGCTAATCTGCGGAGAATGTGTACATTACGTTTAAATAAACTGCACCATGTGGACACTTACACTGTCAGAAATAAAGGTTCTGTTCAGGTACGATTTTCGTTCATCAAGGTACAAACAGTGTAAATGTTCCCTCAAAGCTCCAACAGTGGTTTTAAGGTCTGATTGTGAACCTTAAATAAGTTGTTCCAGGTGAAAAGTTCTTATTTGTACCTTTTCATAACTGAATGTTTTAAACAGAACAGTAAAATAAAAGCCTGGAGGCGAGACGGGGTGTGTGGAGTCAGTACAGCTTAGAACATATCATTTCAGTGGATTATGGTTCAGTTATGTTCCCTGACTAAAGGTACTGAGATGGACCCTTGAGGGTCCCACCCCAGTGATGAGAGGGGAACTGACCCAGTGACAGTTTAGTACCTTTATTTCTGAGAGTGTATGAGATGCAATAGTGATGCACAGCCAAGTGGTGTGTCGAAGTGGACGAGTTAAAAAAGTAAAATTTAAATAGGGATCTGGTGATCAGACGTTCTGTTGAAGCATATTTGAGTGCATGGCACAGTGATGGGTGCTGGCTCTTTTGTGATTTAGAAACGGAGATGTAGCAGTATGTTTGTGTTACAGAAATACTGAGAAAGTCTCTGTTTTTAATGGAAAATCTGAAATCTGCACTGTGGTGAAACATCTGCCACAAATATCCATAAACATCAACACATATAATACAACCCCAATGTAGCAACTCCAGCTGAATGATGGTCAACTGGAGAACTGATGATTCATGAAGGTTTATTGCCTTAGGTTTCATGAATTCACCTAAGAGCTGGATTAAAATAACAAATAAAAAAGGGGGGGTTTGTAACCATTAGCTCGCCCAATCAAACTAAAGGTGATATTTTGACAAAGCATGTCTCACCTCTTAAAAACGTTCACAGAACTTAAGTTAGACCATCTATTTGTAAAATGCAACTAGAAAAACTTCACAGTCTCCTTAATATGTTAAACTGTTGGTGTTCAGGTCTGTGGGACCCATTTCCAATGTTTTTCAAAGAAAAACAAATGATGTGATTTATTATTATTTCAGCCTCAGATTCTTGGTCTTTGCTCATTTTCTGTGAAGAACATATAAAATAACCCATTTTCAGTGTCTTCACTCTGTTCACCCCCCACACACTTATATTACACATGTGGTGTTGGGTGAACCTGCGGGGAGTAAAAGTGTGGAGGTGCTTCACTCTGTTCTCCTCCTACATGGCCTGCTGTGTGTGTGTGTTTGTGAGGGTGGACAGAATGGACAGGCTGCTGACTGGCTACAGCTGCTAAAGGAGAACCCTACGCTGGACACATCTGATATTTTAAAAATCTGGTAAAAATCTGGTTTTACATAAATAGTTATGGCTGTATTGATTTAAATAAACTATAATGTGGTGGGTCCAGCAGACCACTGAGTAACAAACACAACACCACCACACAAGGGTTAAAGCCGTAAAACACAATATCTCTAACAATTTACAGACTAAACAAGAAACAGAAAACAATACAACAGCTTGACCTTGAATATCTGAAAAATTAACAGAACAATGAGGCTGAAGATTCACGGGAGAGTGGGCTCACATGGCATGGATCACCTAAGCACAGTATACACGACCACAGAAACGCTTTGCCAGTTCTTTGAAAGCTCTATGACTTAGTAAAATGAAGTTCTAATTCAAGTTATCAAGTTACCTTGTTCACCTTCCATGTAGGCGCTAAGTTTGCAGAGTTTTCAGAGAGGATCTTTCAGTGAGTCCGTCTCCATTAACCATGTTCTCCCTCCTTTGACATTTTACCTTATTAAGCTTGTTTTTTGTAAATATATCCTCATTCCAAATTTGATGCCTGCGACACATTTAAAAAAGTAGGGATGGGAGCTTGTTTACCACTGTGCTACATCACCTTTCCTTTTATCAGCGCTTAATAATCGTCTGGGGACTGAAGACACCAACTGATCCAGTCTTGAAAGCAGATTTTTTTTTAAACTTCATGCTGGTAACAATCTGGATGGTTCTTTACTTCTTCAGCCCAGAGAACACAATGTTCATTATTTCCTCAAACAATCTGAAAGGTTGACTCGTCAGAGCACAACACACGTTTCCACTTAGCATCAGTCCATTTCAGATTTGCTCGAGCCCAGAGAAGTCGGCGGTGTTTCTGGACGTTTCGTAACTTGCATTAGTAGATGCAGCAACAAACGATGTTTACTGACAGCAGTTTTTCAAAAAGTATCTGTCCTCACTCATAAAGGACTCGGCCTTTACTGGATGCTCCTTTTACATGCCTCACCTGTATAAGATGTTTTTTGAATATTTCACAACCTTCCTAGTCTTAAACTGCTCTGTCCCATATACAATGAGTGTATATTTACAAAAAACAACAAAGCTGATAAGATAAAATATTACATATCTTGTCTTTGTACTGTTTTTGTTGACATGCAGGTCAAAGCAGATTAATAAATCTCTGCTTTCTGTTTTTTTATTTGCATTCCACACACTGGGTCAACTTTTTTGGAATTAAGTTTGTAATAATGAGCCAACCAAGAGAACTTAACCATTTAAATCAAGCGCTTTTTTGGATGAAGGAGGTCTTTAACAAATGTGAATGACTTCCACGTTGGGACTAATGCTGTGGGTGCACAGCAGATGGTGGAAAATATCATGAGAGAGAGGAATGGAGACAGTAAGATGATTACAGTGGTCATCTAATCCATTTCATTACAGTTTATAAGGGCAGAACAACAATAAACGGAGGATTTCCAGGCAACGTCAAAACACAGGGGCCATGTTGATGTATTTACAGTTCTCTTTACAGTGGCCTCGCTGTTCTGATCTATACTATACGAACATCTATCTGTACAGACAGTATCAGTCTCACCTTCAGCTCGACACGACACCCATATCTGACCCCTGCGTGAACTACAGCTCTCCACACGACAGCCTGCAGGAGTTTGTTCAGCTTGAATCCGGTGCGTGTCCTGTGGTCAGAGGATTAACTTTCTAATTAAGATATCATGTCTGTGAGCGGCGGAGTGGCCTGTAATACTGACCTGTCCCACATAAACCACTCATACACTCCTACAACACAAAACAGCTAGCGTCCACTTCAGTCCAGTTCAGTTCAGGCCGAGGGGGTAAGATAAAGACCCTGTTACAGAGTCAGTGTGTTTGTGTGTGTTTGTTTTTGTGCATTTTGAGGATAAAAATGTCTTGCATTTGCCAGAAACCAGACAGCACTGCTGACTTTGTAAAGTGTGGGTCATATTATATATATATATATATATATATATATATATATATATATATATATATATATATATATATATACAAAACGTGTGGGGCATTTTATTGTTACATACAGGTACTTCTATAGCAAATATGGGGCGTATTATTATTACATAAAGGTACTTGCATATATATATATATATATATATATATATATATAAAATTAACTTTACATTTTTTTACATATAGGGCATTTAACATATTGGTACCTACATATATATTTATAATACATATTTTACGTTATTATATCATATATGTAGTTACATATTTTTATAATACATACATGTAGGTACTTACATATATGTTATATATGAGTGCATACATATAATACATATGAGACCTTTTTACACAGATACTGATATATACACACATATTAAATATATATTATCACTGTCCAAAGAAAAACATGTATCCCAAAAAGGCTACCTTTACAAAAAAAAGCCTTCTTCTAATGTAAGTTAATGTAAAGAGGTTTTATTCCAGATGATTTTGGAGCTTTTTTTCTGGTTCATTCATTAAATTTTCACATAATGTAAAGGATGTCTGTGTTCAAATGATGCAGAAAAATCATATATGGGGTCTATGTATGACCCCACATCCTGACACTGTATAACAACAAATCTGTGTGTGTGTGTGTGTGTGTGTGTGTGTCTTTCACATCCAGCTGCAGTGCTTTGGCATGTGTGTAATCTCGGATTTGTGGTAATGGAGAAGACCGCTTATCTATTTGACCCCCTGACCCCCCTCTCTCTCTCTCTCTCTCTCTCTCTGTGTCAATCTACCTAACTTATCAACTGTCGACCTGCACCACACTTTCTATTTCTTTCCGCTCTTTTAAAAGACAGAAAATCACAGCGGTGAACAAATGACCGCCTGTAGTTTTGTACGAAAGCCAACAGCATCACAAAGAAAACGAAGGTCTTTCATCTGATCTTAAAGTGCCAATGACACTCAGAGTGACCACGCTCACATACAGAACTGCATACAAACGTATCCAGACAGTCATTCTGAAAGTGTGAATGTTTCTGTATACACATAAAAATCTTGGCGTATTGCTTTTATTGTCTATATTGTCTATTTATGAAAGCTTTCAGGGACAAAATGACCCACAGCACATCCTCAGTTGGGGTCCAGTAGTCTAGGCACACTTACAGTGCATCCTGATGTCTGTCTGTCTTTTAGTGTTTAGTATGGTGAGGTTAGCTGAGCCACTGCAGCACTTATATACTCATACAGAAGGACACGTGTGTGTATTCATCTCTTTGTGAGGACCAGATCCCCCCAGGATGATGAAAACACACACATGTTGTGGTTGTGGGGGGCATTGCCTTGTAGAGACTGTGCCTTGTTAATTATATAGTGCACTACTTTGTCTGAAACTATACCCTGTTCACTATATAGCTCACTACTTTGTCCAAACTATGCCCTGATCACTATATACTGCACTACTTTGCCTGAAATTATACCTTGTTCAATATATACTACACTACTTTGCCTGAAACTACACCTTGTTCACTATATAGTGCACTACTTTGTCTTACACTATGCCTTGTTCACTATACAGTGCACTACCTTTCCTGAAACCATGCCCTGTTCACTATACACTATTCACTACTTTGACCAAAACTATGCCCTGCTCACTATATACTGCACTACTTTGTCTGAAACTGTGCCTTGTTCACTATACAGTGCACTACTTTGCCTGAAACCATGCCCTATTCACTATATAGTGTACTACTTTGTCTAACACTATTTCCTATGCACTATATATTGAATTTCTTTGTCTGAAACTATGCCTTGTTCACTATATAGTGCACTACTTTGTCTGAAAATATGTCCTATTTACTGTATAGTGTACTGTTTTGTATGGAGCTATGCTTAATTCAAAGTATGCATACATCTGAGAGCCAAACACTGAGTGGACTCTTACAGTCTCACAATGTGACATCAGTACAATGAGTTACAGGACGAAAACCTTTAATCACAAATTCTGATTCCTGTAATAGTGATCGAGTGCTAGAATGTAGGGAATAGTGATCAGGGGAGGTGAAAAGCTAATCTGATTTATAATAAAACATGTTACAGTGTGCCTGAGCATGAAAGACAGGTATCTGAAAAAAATACTGAAGCCTCGCTTATCTATCCGTCACCTAGCAACAAACATAGACCCCACATGCCCCCCCACGAGTTTTACAGTCTCTCTAATTGACCCCGCACACTGAGAGAAGACTTTATGGGGTTGGGGTGGGGGGCAACATTCGACCGCCTATTGACCCGAAGTCCTTTCCCTCAAAAACTTACAATACCAACATAGCAACCAGAACAAAGCAGTGGGGGGAGGACTCACACATACATACACATACACACACACACACACACACACACGCAGCGGGCGGACCTCCTGCAAAAACAGGGGCCTCCTGCTTTGTCTGCCAGCACAATGAAAATGATGTTCTTTTTCAATTTGGAGCTTGTTAAGCACTGAAAACACACACACACACACACACACACACACACACACACACACACACACACACACACACACCACAAACCTTCATGTATTTAATTTCCAGTCAAAACAGCCATCAAGTACAAGTAATTAATTTTTCAGCATCAGAAAAAAGCAGATGACACATTTATAGAGTCCATATCCTATTTATCCTGTTGTTTGTGTTACTGTGATGTAAATATGCAAATGACCTCTGTTCTGATTGGCTGGAAAATTTCAGTGAGTGTGGGTGGGGCTAAACTGCCGTAGACTGACTAGGTGGATATGCAAATACTCTAATAATTTTTTTTGTGACATCACTGAAACAATGAACTCAACATGAGCTGGCAGTCTGGTTTCCCTGTTTGGGCTGTGTGGACGGGACTGAATGGAACATATGGGCACTAACAGTGTTTACATTCTACATCAGACTATTCTGGTGTAAAAAAACTGAGGAAGTCCAGTTTTCCATGATACGGGCCCTTTAAAGTTATTTTACAGGTCTATCTTCAGTCATTTTTTGCATTATGGTCAGAATTTGGTTGTAAGCCAGGCCTCCAAAACACCTGTACCCAGGTTTCTCATGAGACCATGAGCCGTACTGCATTATTCACTTATTCATTTTAAAACAATTTACAGAAAAGATTCTTTGACTACAGGGGAACATTTTATAGAACCATATAGAAGCATTCTTTAAAGAACTTCATACAACAAGTTCTCCGCCACAAAGAGGGACCGGTTAACCATTTAACCATATTGTCATGGTTCTATAACCATTGTCTTTACTAAAGAACCCTTGAAGAACCCTTTTCAGGAGTGCAGAAGAACCACCTTTGGTTCCGTACAGAAGCTTTCAAATGAATCACATTTGTCAGCGAGTGTGAAGAACCTTTCTAAAGTTTAAAGAACCTCCACATAAGGTCTACAATTAAAGGATTTTCCTAGAACCATATGTCCACACCAAGAACCATTTAGGAACCTTTATTTTATTAGAGTACACTGCAACTACACCCTTAAAAGGCTCTTCAGAGGTTCTTTACAGAACCATGAGAAAGTTTGAACGTTTACATTTTTCTTTGCTCTGTCAAATGTTACTTTAGTGCACTCTTAAAAAAGACGGTTCTTCAAGGGCTCTTCAGTAAAGACAATGGTTCTGTATAGAACATTCAATGTTCAGCCTTAAATGGTTCTCTGCATGGTGAAAGTGTTCTTCAGATCGATGGAGAATGTGTTGTATGGTTCTATATAGCACCATTGTTACGATGTCAAACTTGTAACAATAGAAGAACCTGTTTTGGTGCTACACAGAACCATATACAACACATTCTCCATCAATCTGAAGAACCTTTTCACCATGCAAAGAACCATTTAAGCATGAACTTTCTGTATAGAACCATTATCTTTACTAAAGAACCCTTGAAGAACCATCTTTTTAGGAGTGTATATGGTTCCAATTTTCTTAGATGCCAAAGAACCTTTTTTGTTACTATAATAGAACCCTTACAGAACCCTTCTGGCTCAGAGTGCTCTCCTGTTTCAGGTATGTAGTTGTGAGAGTCTGCTGACAGTTTAAAGAGTTAATAGCTTTTGAAAGTTTCTTTAATTGGATTTGCATTAAATAATCATTTAAATGCAATTATTTAATTACACAATAAGAGTCTAGACCATCACGGGGAACCTTGGAGGGTCTCATTTTAAAGACCCTGCTGCCTCCATCCAAACCACCGCCGTCAAATCAGACTATTTAGCAAATAAATAGTTCAACAAGAAAATTCTACGATTTTAAAGTCTGAAATATTTCCCTACAGGATGTTTTGTCTTCAGGCCTCAGAGCGTTAATTAGGACCCTGGTTTTAAACGAAGGCCGGGATCATAACTGGAATTCCCGGGTTGGGAGTTTAAGGTCTGAGTCTCTGCTGAGGAGGAAGAATCCACAGCGTTCATCAATCAGAGCTGCTTCACTGGAAACGATTACAGCTCAGTTTGACATGGATGGACGTAACTTTGGCCGCATGACCTCTGTGACCCCTGCAACAGTTCAGCATGGAGAGAGCTGTATTTTACACCAGGACACACTTACAGTAACAAAATAATTAATAATTAATAACAATATAATCAATAAAAATTAATAATAAAGCTGCAGGAGAGGAAGGTTGCCTGTGTTCAGCCTCACAGCTCAAACTGAGCTGAAATAAACAGCTTATTTATCTGTAAAGTATCTGTTTTTAAAACATATTTCTGTAATTTATTGTTTAACTAGTTTTTTTGTGCCCTTTTTACTGGAATATTAGTATTACTTTTTTTTTGTTAGTTGCATTTTTATTTTTTTATTTTTTATACTTTTATCCTGTGCTTTTTAACTGTAATTATTAATATATCCATTTTCTGATATTTGTTTATTATTTTTGTTTGTATTTTTGATTCTTTTGTTTTTACTTTGTACTGTGAAACACTTTGAGCTGCATTTTCAATGTTATTATTATGATTATTATTACTTAATTAAAGAATATAAAGCAGTTGTGGGCCTCAGTGCTGAGGTTAGAAGAGCTCCTCACAGTTACTAGTCTGATCAATAAGCCAACAGACGTCGTATACAATCATATACATTTCAGTGCACACTTTCTATTTATTTGCTGAATTTTACACATTGGAAAAAAAAAATTAAACAATAAAAAAATTTGCCACATTTTATGATCCCCCCCCCCCCATCCAGTGTGTTAAACCCAGTAAATAAACAGTATCTGTGTATTAAAGTGTGCAGTGGTGTGTCTCTGTAGATGATGTGTCACTTATTTACACTCAGAAAATCAACAAAGACATGGAATTCGACCCAGGGGTGCACTAACTTTTACATTTTTACTTCATTATTTCAGAATTAAAAACAAAAAAATCTGCAGTAATGAAACAAAGAAAAATAATGAAAAGTGCATGTGTTGCAGATGATTATACAAAAATTATAATTAATTATATAACTGTTCTATTAAGACGCTGCTATTTTACAACCAAAGATTTATTATTTTGTATGAGTCTGAAAAAAAAGTCCAGAAAGTGTCCAGAATGATGAGCAGAGCTGTGAGAGACTAAAATAATTAAAAAAACATCCAGAATGAAGTTCTAATAGAATTAATATTAATCAATAATTACAAAAAATAAATTAATAAAACCCAAATTACAATTATAATAAAATTAAAATCCAAAATGAAATGATAATAAAATTAATATCCAGAATTACATTATAATAAATTTACTATCAAAAATGAAATTACAAATAAGGTCAAAATCAAAAATTCAATTATAATAAAATAATATCCAAAATTCAATTATGATAAAATTAATATCAAGAATGAATTAATAATAAAATAATGTCCAGAATTATAACTTTATTATAATTTCTTTTTTCTATCAATTTTTATCATAATTGAATTCATACATACATACATCCATCATCTAAACCGCTTATCCTTCTGGGTCATGGTGGGGTGCTGGAGCCTATCCCAGCTGTCATTGGGCAGAAGGCAGGATACACCCTGGACAGGTCGCCAGTCCATCACAGTAATTGAATTCAGTATCTTATATTTTTATGAAAAAAAAAATATCTTTTTATAATTTCATTCTGGGTATTAATTTTATTATAACTGCACTTTTGATGTTGTAATAAAATTAAAATCCAGCATGATGTTCTAATCTGAACCCCCCTTTTACCCCAGGAAGGCACAAATATGTTTAATACTAGTGACTACATTTACATTTGTCTCATAAATTTTGTTTTTTATTTTTTAATAAAATATAGTTCAAGACTATAAAATACACTTTTAACAAGTCAGTTTAAAACCTTCCTACCTTCGTTATTTAAATATTGTTTTGTCTTTTTGGCCCTCGGCTCACAAAAACACCCTCGATCTAAACAGATTACAGTGCATTATTTATCATCTTATTACTTCTCACTGTTCTTGAAAAGATATGTTGAATGAAATATCTTATATTTTCCTCTGGTGTGGAGCGTCCGGTATTCAGTCTACACTGTATGAGTTATTACTGAATAGAATTACAGTGTTATTCAAATCTACATACTCTGAACTCATAATGTCACAAGACTTTATTCCAGGTAAATTTGGGGCGTTTCTATTGGTGCATTCATGACACACAGAGTAAAGAGCAGCTGTGTATTTTAATACAGAGAGGAGGTTCAGTTCTGAACAGGAAGTCTATCCTTACAATTTTTTTTCCAAATAATTAACAATCAAATTAACTTTTAATGTAAGTGAATGAAATTTTACTCCAAGTGATTCTGGATCATTTTTATTGATCTGCTCCTCATGGAATTATCAGTAACGCTTTATTTGGACTGTAACTTAATTTAAATTAAAACTAAACTCTGACCTCCACCCAAAACCTAAACCTAACCCTCACCCTGCTGAGAATCACCTCACTAGATACAGTCGTGTGCAAAAGTTTGGGCACCCCTGGATAAATTACGTTTTGTTTTCCAAGTGAAAATAACTGAACACATTCTGTGCAGTGAACACGACATTTTCCACAAATTTTAGAGGACAGTTTCTTTTTTAGTTGTTGAATTTAAAATATTGGGGAAAAATGAAACATAAAATTGAAAATGTGCCATAACTTTTTGTACAGGCCACATTTAATTTCCCTCAAATAAGGTAAATTCAGTATACAAACAGTAATTGTGCATTAAAATGTGCAGAAGTGTGTCTCTATAGAGCATGTGTTAACTTATCTACACTCTATTATTAAAATAAAAATAAAAAAACAATTAAAATTAAAATTAAAATTTTAAAAAGTATGACATTTGACCAAACTGTTTAACTTGTTAACAATTTAAACTTCTGTATGATCAACAAGGGAACCAAATTTCCACACAAAGTAAAAGGCAGCTGGAGTTTTCAAAAGGTGTACAGAAAATTAAAAAACTAGAAAAAAGAAATTAAAACTATTTCCAATAATCAAATATGAGTCTTACCTTCTGGCCCCGACTGCCTCGGCCTTTACTCTAGACACTGTGTGCTGCTGCCTCCTCGCTGCCTCTGTAACTGTGACAGAACAGCAGCTAATTGAAGGCGGTTGAACTCAGAGCCGCAAATCAAGAACCATGAAGCAGAAAAGGTTCTCCTTCATCATCACCCACAATGCATCGGGGCCACCCAGCGCTGCTCTGTGCACAATGGAGCTCCACTCCAGGCTGAAAGGGGCCGAGAGTGCAGCTGGGACGGAGCTGCTGAAGGGAGACTTTCCCAAAACCTCGAGCCTTAAAGCAGCTTTTGTTGCTCCTCAGAATGAAAAGCAGGTGGACGAGCAGAGCAGCTGGACAGGAGACTGAAGAGAGAGAGTTCCTCAGAGCTCCTGCAGTCTGACTCGCTCCTTTTGTTCCTCATACAAATGTTTTCTCTGCTACATTCATTTAGGATGAAAGTGTTTAACGCAAACGAGGTTCAGACAATGTAAATATAATCAGCAGCGCCATTCGGTTTCTACTCTGATGGGTTTGGATTGAATAGAGAGTCTCACGAACCTGCCTGACGCATTTTCACTGGAGGGGATAGGAACCAGACATCCACCTCTAAAGACTGTCTAGATAGACAGACGAACAGACAGACAGACAGACACAGACAGAAACAGATAGATAGGTAGATAGATAGATAGACAGACAGACAAACAAATAGATAGAACAAGACAGACAGACGAACAGACAGACAGACAGATACAGACAGAAACAGATAGATAGATAGACAGATAGATAGACAAGATAGAACAAGAGAGACAGACAGACTAACAGATAGGTAGATAGGTAGATAGATAGACAGATGGATGGACGGACGGACGGACAGACAGACAGATAGACGGACAAACAGATAGATAGATAGGTACATACATACATACACACAGACAGAGCAACAGATAAATAGATAGATAGATACAGACTGATAGACAGAGACAGAAAGACAGTTAGATAGTTAGATAGATAGACATTAAGACAGATACAGACTGACAGACAGACTAAAAATAGACAGACATACAGACAGACAGACGGACAGATGGACAGACAGACGGACAGATGGACAAATAAAACACATCTTTTCAAATCCATTCATGGTTGGACATGATCGACTCTCTGAGGCAAAGAAAACTTATTATTTCAGATTTTCCACTATTTTCCATCATCAACATTCCATATAAGCTCAGAAGACTCGTGTAGGTTCACTGGTGGTTCTGGATAGTAAATAAAATGTCTATATCTGTGTTGTAGTCATGGCGACCCCTGGTTCCTATCACCACCACTGTAAAGACATCTGAACCATTTCACACCAAACCACTCTGAATCACCCTGTTTACATCTCACACACTGGATTATGGAGAAATATAGAAAAATCTGTGGAATTTCCTTTTAAAAAGCAGAGAAAATTCAAAATCTTCTAAATTTTACTGCACTGTGGTGTAAAATCGTGAGTCTTTCTCCTTCGCTCTGTCTGTTTACCTCTCACAGGCCGGCGCTCAGTTTGTGCTGTAAGGAAACACTTTCATTTCACAGAGTAGCACAAAAAAAACACTTTATATAAAAACAACAAAATCCTTTTCTGTCTCTCTGCAGTCGCCAGTAATTTCACAGGGAGCGGAAGATTTTACACTGAGAGAGGAAAAGAAACAGCTTTATCTTACTACTTACAAAGGCTTCTTAAAGAGAGAGAGAGAGGGAGAGAGAGAGAGAGAGAGGAGAGAAAGAGGAGAGAGAGAGAGAGAGAGAGAGAGAGAGAGAGAGAGAGAGAGAGAGAGAGAGAGAGAGACAGAGAGAAGAGAAAAAAGAAAGAGAGAACAGAGAGAGAAAAGTGGGTGAAAGAGAAGAGACAGGCAGCAAAGAGAGTGAAAAAACAAAGAAGAGACAGAAAGAGAAAAGAGACAAAGAAAAAGAGATAGAGAGAAAAGAGAAAGAGAGAGGAAAAAGAGAGAGACAAGAGACGGAGTAGAGAGAGAAGAGAGACAGAAAACAGAGAAAGAGAACAGAGCGAGAAAAGAGAGAGAGATGGAGAGTAAAAAGAGACACAGAGACACATTAATCGCCCTATCATTATCAATAATACACAGAGCCAGCGCTGTGTGTTCGTGTGTTTATTTGTGAGCCGCTGTCTGAGTGACGGATGTTTGTGATACGGCTAAACTGACAGCATCAGTACATTCAACAGTCTCCTAACTACAGAGTCAGTACAGCAGGTCAAAGGTCAAACTGAGCACTCAGAACACAGTGTAGAAGCACCTTTATTACACTTACTTTAGTCCTCTGTTCACATGAGCACCGTGATTGGTCGGTCAGAGCTGCTTCAGAGTTACATATCTCAGGTCTGATCCTCTTGGTCTTTTATCTGTGCACCAGAATTTCCAACTAACTCGACCCGCACTGCACCCAAACTTTAACACTGCGTACCTCCCTCTGTCAAACACATACACACACTGCATGTGTAAGACTCTATATATATATATATGTTTTCGTAAATAGGTCTCTGACTCCTGCACAGTACTGTATATGTGTGTGTAAAAGGGGGCTAACAAAGTATCAGAGAAACAGATGGACTACAGTCTGTAACTGTAGAACTACAAAGTGCACCTATATAGTAAGTGGAGCTGATAAAATGGACAATGAGCGTAAAAACAAGGAGGTACACACATATGTGTGTATATATACACACATATACACACCCACAAATATAAAAACATGTGCAAAGGATATACGGCAGCTTTCGTACACTTTGGTACCTTCCAGTAAAAGAAAAATGAGCTTCCTCAACTCAGCTAAGCTTAGTGCTTTTTTTTCTGATGTGCGTTCATCTGACAGATAAGTCTGGACAGTGCAGAGGTTATGATCATGCTTTTATGATCATAACTTCTGTTTCATGGCCCCTGCCCAAAACAATGGTCCCCTTTACCCCCACCAGTTTAATAAAGGAAATACACAGAGGGAGTAAAGAGTCTGAGTTATCAGTGCACACTTACAAATATCAACACAAAGTATATGAATTAAATACACAGAACATAAATGAAAACGTGAATGAAGACGAACACAAGGCTGCAGATCAAAATCCGGAATAAATCCAAAAACACGTCTTAATCACGGGCGGCCGTCCTCTCCTCGGCCTTCAGCTGAACCCCCGAAAGAAAAGGATGTCTGGGTCCTGGAGAGAGAGAGAGAGAGAGAACGCAAAGCGCACCCGACTGGATAAAAAGAGATGAAGAAGGAGGGAGGATAAACAAAGTTCAAACGCAGGACTTCATGCAGCGGGACACTCACACACAAAGAAACTGACCGATCACAATCCTCACGCACGGACGGATGAAAGGTATCAGGACAAAAGAGCAGACAGCAAAGATGAGTGTCACATGGCATCGTATGTCATGCTAATACTGTAGAATAATGTTATTATGCATATTTTACATGAAAAACTCTTTAAAAAGCATCCAATAACATAAAAACCTCTGCTGTTGTGTTCTCATGTGTTTTTATCTCAAGTAAACAAAATCAGGCCTAAACAGGCTCTGATGCTCATCAGTGTCATTCCCCGTCGCCTCTAGTGCCCTGTAGGTCCATGATTTGGACCTAGTAAACAATAAGAAGTTAATAATAATAATGAGAAGAAAAAAGAATTAGATATTTGTGAATGAACTATATGTCCAAAAGTTTGTGGACATCCCTTCTTATTAGTGAATTGAGCTGCATTAAGCTGCACTCACTGCTGACACAGGAGTCCAAAGGCACACAAAAGCATTGACAATAGAATAGGATGCTTTATAGCAGCTGCTCATGATCCTAACGTCACATGTCCAATGGGAAGCGTGGGCTAGAGGGGTATAAAGCCCCCCAGCATTGGGCTGTGGAGCAGTGGAACAGTGTTCTCTGGAGTGATGGAGCTCCATCCAGTACATTTGGGATGAGTTGGAGTGATCCAGAACTGACCATCCAACATCAGTACCTGACCTCACTAATGCTCCATCAACTCCTCACAGCAATGTTCAACATCTAGTGTAAAGCCTTCCTAGAAGAGTAGAGGCTGTTACTGCAGCAAATGGGGGGCAAATTCCATTTTAACACACTTTATTTTGGAAGAAACACTGGATGAACATGTGTCCACAAACTTTTGGCCATATAGTGTATATACACAGGGCCTTTCCAACACTTAAAGATGCTTTAAAAGAAGAAATTACATCAGCATGAACACGGAACAATGAGATCACAGACAGAAACAACATAAACATCAAAGCACAACATTAGAGTAAGATACAGACAGTCTCATGCATCATCTTTTATCACGCTAAACATCCCGACTTCTAAATCAACTGCTGGTGGTACTTTTTCTTTGTCCAATTTCACTTTTTCAGGAATTCCTAAATCTCTCTAGAGTTGAAGAATTAGATCATCAAAGGAATTAAAGTTTACTGAATTGAACAAGGGAGCGCCAAAATTTCCTTCAGTTAACAGAACAGAACAGCATTTATTCACAAACACTGCCCTCTTCTGGTTAAAAACAAAAACATACATCACAGTTACAGTGTGCATTGAAACGGCTTATATTTTGACACACTAAAGGAATATTTTACATTATAGTATATATTATACTACATAGTTAATCTCAGAAATGACAACTTCATAAGAAAAGAAAAAGTTAGAGATTGTATCCATGTAACTGAGTGGTCCATTTATCACGAAATGTTCACACAATGTCCAGAGCAGCATCTATTTTAAATGATTTAATATTTATGATGGTATATATATATATTATTTTATATACATTTTTTATTTTTGTATACTAATATATATATATATATATATATATATATATATATAAATATATATATATATATAGACAGAGAGAGAGACAAAAAGTATATATTTTGTTCATTTTTTTGTAGTGAAAAGAACCTCTGAAGCTAACTATTTTTTAAAAGCAAATTTTTTTTCTGCAAATGTTACTTTATATCTAAATAAACTTAAAAAATTTAAATAAATAGTGATTCCAAAAGTTTGGACACCTTGCTAGATCAGTACTTAGTACACAACTCTTCTTGTTCTGCGATATTCTGCCATCTAAGGTCTGCATAAGCTTGTTAGGTCCACCTCTTTGTTTCTACACTTATTTTGTACTCCATTGTCCACTGACCATATAGTTTCACTCTGTAGTTCTACAGTTACAGACTGTAGTCCATCTGTTTCTCTGATACTTTGTTACCCTGTTCTTCAATAGTCAGAACTCCCACAGAGCAGGTATTATTTGGGTGGTGGATCATTCTCAGGACTGCAGTGACACTGACGTGGTGGTGGCGTCAGGGTGTGTTGCGCTGGTGCGAGTGGATCAGACACAGCAGTGCTGCTGCTGACAACTGTGCAGCAGCAGATCTATCATCTCTGACTTTACACCTACAAAGTGGACCAACAAAGTAGGAGTGTCTAATAGAGTGGACAGTGAGTGGACACAATCAGGCAGTTAGTTTTCAAGCCTATTTTCACCACATTAGCATGAACAGTAATGTTTTATCTGATCATTGTGGAGGATTATAACATTGATTGCAAATTGGTGGCTAATTGCTAAAGAGGTGCTTGGCCCCCTATTAGCACCTATAAATGTACTTACAAACCTTTATATTTTCGTGGCTCCTGTTGTGGCTCAGTGATGAGTTCGCATGCAGATCTCAAGGTTCTGGGTTTGTAGTCCAGCTTAACTGTAGTTGCAGAAGTGGGTCATGCATGCAATGTGGTGCTTGGACCCCGGATATTGCCTCTTGCAGCTATTCTTCCATATTGCTATTCATTGAGTATCCTTTACACATAATAACTACACAGAAAAAGGCAAATATAGGATGGTTTTGTTAAATTGTGACTTCAACCCAGCTGTGCAAGACTTGTTGATCAGGATGTGCATATAGAACACAACGCTTTAAAGCAGCAGTGTGTAATGTCATATAATACAATGCTAAGACCCTTTGCGATGGTTTAACAGCGGACAATCTCAAGCCCCTCTATAGCTTACACTAAAAACTAAAGGAAAGAACGTCTAAAGCTCATTTTGATTGCCACATGGCCTTAATTGCTGCTACTGGAGAACAATACACCAGTATATTCGGCTGACGGAAGAGAAACCTAAAAGAAACCTAAATAAATATCCCAACCCCTTCAATTTGTCCAAGAAGTTAAATAACTTTTTGAAGGAAAACAAACAAAGCACATCAGTTCCGAAGCAGAAAATAAGAAGCAAGTAAAAGCTGATATCAAGCCTGGAGAACAAAAGTAGTGGAGATATCTGTGTCCTTGAGAATAATGAAGACAAAACAGCACCTCCGGAAGTGTTGCTGAAAAAAGAAAGGATGAAAGGACATTCGTTTAGTCCATGAATTCAGGTGGACAGTAGGATAAAAAAAATTGCACTAGTGGCTGCATGACGCAGACTGTGCACTGTGACTATGGAGTCTGGGCCAAGAGCCGGAACATCATGAATAGCAGCAGTGGAGTCTGACTGGACCGCGACTTGGGACACCTCTCACAGAAGTTGTGGAGTCTGACTGGGCTGCGACCCAGGACAAATCTCAGTGCTAGTGGAGTCTGACTGGGCCACAAGCCAGGACACTTCTCACAGCAGTAGTGGAGTTTAACTGGGCCATGACCCGGGACACTTCTCACAGCAGTAGTGGAGTTTAACTGGGCCATGACCCTGGACACTTCTCACAGCAGTAGTGGAGTTTAACTGGGCCATGACCCTGGACACTTCTCACAGCAGTAGTGGAGTTTGACTGGGCCATGCCGGGGCACTTGTTACAGCAGTAGTGGAGTTCGACTGGGCCGTGCCTGGGGCACTTCTCACAGCTGTAGTGGAGTTTGACTGGGCCAGATAGCAACGAGCTGGGGCACTCTCACAGCAGTACTGGAGTTTGCTTAGGCAGTGACCCGGGGCACTTCTCACAGCAGTAGTGGAGTTTGCTTAGGCAGTGACCCGGGGCACTTCTCACAGCAGTAGTGGAGTTTGACTGGGCCATGACCAAGCAACGAGCTTGGGCACTACTTAAAGCAGTACTGG
The DNA here is from genome assembly GCF_904425465.1 of Colossoma macropomum. Lineage (NCBI taxonomy): Eukaryota > Metazoa > Chordata > Actinopteri > Characiformes > Serrasalmidae > Colossoma > Colossoma macropomum. The sequence continues at coordinate 48,258,343 of NW_023494791.1, forward strand.
AGTTTGCTTAGGCAGTGACCCGGGGCACTTCTCACAGCAGTAGTGGAGTTTGAAAACACCACAAACCTTTGCACGACAACACTGAAGTCAGTGGCAATTCAAACTACAAAAGAAAACCTCTTTAAAATAAAAGAACAATACTGTCAGAAAAGTCACTCAGGGACCAGTTTTGAGCCAGAATACAGTACATTTATCAGCTCATGCTTATTTATACCATCAAAAACACCAACTTTATCACACAAGTGACCAAAGAATGAATCCAACAAACATTTTCAAATAAAATAGGTTTTATTTCCAGTCTGAAAAGATTAAAATGACAAGAACCCAAAAAAACCCAAAAAACAAAAAAAGTCAGACAGTTAAAGGATGCCTGTGGTGGGGGTCACAATGTGTTAGGAGAGGGAGCGATTTTCCTTGATTACTCACATCATTCTGTGTACATATTTATAATGAAAATACAAATATACATATTAATCATTTAATAAAAATAGCTTAGCTTAGGAGGGCAACTGTTGGCTAAAATCAACCGAAACCAATCAACGTGCAGAAAAGAAAAGAGGGCGGGGTCACGTGGGAGTGTGTGTGTGTGTGAGAGCGAGACGAGTGAGTGGACACACCACTGTTTCCACAGCTGTGAAACTGGTCGCCCTTTACACAAAAGCACGAGGTTCAGCACTGGGGTTTCGTTTACACTAAAACTTTCATTTACACATTCTCATTTAAAGCGATAATTTGACCACATACAGTTTTTTCCACTCTTATGTAACTCGCAAATGTAGCTGATCAGCCAAGATGTGTCTGAAGTTTTCTTCTTCTTTAGTTTTGGCTAAAAACATCATCATTAATATCTTTAACAATTTTTTATGTATTATAGCATTTAGCTTGGTGCTAACAGCATAAATCATCACACCGTGTCAAACTGCTAACACATTAAAAGGGAAATCCACCAATTTACAGTGATGGTGATAGAAATTACAAATATACACAAATATAGACATTTTATTTACTATCCAGAACCACCAGTGAACCTACATGAGTCATCTGAGTTTATATGAATGTTGATGATGGAAAATAGTGGAAAAATCTGAAATAATAAGTTTTCTTTGGGGACTATTTTTGCCTCCTGCATGTATCCCTCCACCATGAACGAATTTTAAGGCCAAAATCTTCTTAAAACTATCATAAAACAGTGTCTCAGTCATCAGGCAGTGAATTCATAACCGTTTACTGTAGGAACTTTCTGTGAGGGAGCTTTTAGAGGTGGACGTCTGGTTCCTATCACCACCACTGTGAAAAGTTCTGACTCGGTAAGTTTCTCTAGAACAGAGCGTTTCACACCAAACCACTCTGAACTCTGAAGTGTTACTTAATACCACTGTTGTGTTCATGTGATATATAAAGAATGTGACCTGAGCCGAAGAATTTCAGAGATCTTTTTTCACAAATGACCTTTTTGAAAAAGAAAACACATGACTAGGAATATAAGCGACACATCAGTCGTGCTTTAGAGTTAATAAAACTGAACTGCGCTCTGAACGAGCTTGAATGGTCGCTTGGAAAAAAACGGTGCAACCGACAGTGAAGAAGCAAACTTCAGACACCAAACAAGCCTCATCAACTACAATTCAGCTCCAGGTAAAACTGTACATTTGTTTTTGCGCAAAACCATCGCTTTAATCGGGGTAAGGGGGGCGGTGGACTCGGGGACCGGAGGGATTAAGGCTAAAGTTAACTGCATGGTATTTACATGAAAAGGCCATGTCCGTTTCATCCTCATAAACATCGACATCGCCAGCACTTTTAACTACAGGATCCGAAACTGAAACACATTCAGAAGGTTGTGTTATCATGACCTACACACGGAGAGCAGCGTTACCGGCTGTAGATTAACCCTAAATCGAAAATAAACACGATTTCCAATGAAAAACATCACGACTAAGTGTGCAAAACGGTCCAGGGCCGAGGCTCATCTGCGGAAATGACCTCTGGTGACCTCTCATGTAGGCAGCTGGGTTGTAACAGCATGTGTGTGCCCGTGCTGATGCTGTAACACGGTGATCTGGCAACCCTACCACCAACATAAACATGTATTTAGGGTTATTCATGGTTAAGTGTTATGCATTGCTTATGTCTGTTGTGTTACTGAAACTTTAGCACTGTGGCTAAAAGCATTCGTAACACATCCGTAAGCACTAAATTAGCCAAAAGAAACAGAACAAAAAGCATTTGAATGACTTCTGACAGTGTCATCTCAGCTTATGAACCAATCTTTCTTGAAACAGCCTCGTTTTTGGTAGCAAATTTCAGTCCTGAAACGTACAGGATAATCCAGTCAATCACCACGGTAGTGTTTTAATAACATCACTGGTAGGTGCCGTGTTATAAATGCTTTATTTAGAAGTTAAAAGCATTAACAGTTTCCTTTTAGAGTCATCGCACGTCAGGTCCACTCTCGTAAAGCAGATTTTTTACACACTTTAAAATGTGTATAACAGCACATTCCTTTCATTTTCTCAGACTACTATTGTGATTTCTGCTCATTTTAGATGATCTATTATATTTCTACAAAAATAGCCAGCCTTAAACGCCCTCAAAGGGGCCGTCTGCTCACTATTTGGCCAAACTCGGTTACATACGGACACAACAAAGTGCCAAAGTCTAAAGTCCAGGGCAAACCGGGGGGGGCACTTTGTGTTGAGATTAGCTATACAATGTTAGATTGTCAGTTTTGTTACATTTCAAATTTTAATAAATTTTAATAAATTACCCTGTGAGGTTCAAGAAAGACAACTCAAGGCTTACGTTTTTGAAAAAATGACTAAAAAACTGCTCCCACATAAGCACTCAAACACACTGGGCAGGTTTACTATGTCCAAAACAAACAAACAAAAAAAAAAAAAAGTAGCCAGACTGAAATCTATTCCTAGCAACATTATCGTAGCGGGGATGGACACATATACCTCTGTAAGTTACACAAACAGTTTAGCCACATCAAATTTCAGGCAAATATGGGAAGAAAAACAAAATGTAAATATCTATATAAGTACAGTAACCATTTCTGTCTCACTTTCTCTCTGCAGAAAAGAACGTTCGTGTCAGATCTACAGGGGTCGTACAGCATTATGCAATTGTCCCGTCCAAGCTCCGCCCACAATTACCTTCTTACGTGTCTACTGTAGTGAGGCTGCGTACTGCTGCACTATGATTTCGCTAGGCCTGTCACAATTATTACATAATTGCCTGCACGCAATTATTTTATGTTCCTATGTTTATGGCACAACATTTTGTTGGGTTAAGGCAAATAAAACAAAGCAGGAAATGCAGTTATCACTGCTCTTACAATGACACCTTTACAGGATAGCAGCGAGGAATGTTTGTTTATTTAATTTATTTGCTGTTTGTTAATAACACCTTTAGAGGGCAGCAGCGAGCAACACTTATTGCCTAAAGGAAACCTTTAGAGGGCGGCAGTGAGCGATGTGTGTTTAATGCTTGTTAAGGATGCCTTTAAAGGGTGGCGGTGAGTAACATTTGTTTATTTGATATTTGTGCAGGACACCTTTAGAGGGCAGCAGTGAGCAACGTTTATTGTCTAAAGGACGCCTTAAGAGGGCGGCTGTGAGTAACATTTGTTTATTTGATGTTTGTTAATAATACCTTTAGACGGGCAGCAGCAAGCAATGTTTATTGTCTAAAGGACATCTTTAGAGGGCAGCAGCGAGCAACACTTATTGCCTAAAGGAAACCTTTAGAGGGCGGCGGTGAGCGATGTGTGTTTAATGCTTGTTAAGGACGCCTTTAGAGGGCGGCGGTGAGTGACGTTTGTTAATAACACCTTTAGAGGGCAGCAGCGAGCAACACTTATTGCCTAAAGGAAACCTTTAGAGGGCGGCGGTGAGCGATGTGTGTTTAATGCTTGTTAAGGATGCCTTTAGAGGGCGGCGGTGAGTAACATTTGTTTATATGATGTTTGTACAGGACGCCTTTAGAGGGCAGCAGTGAGTAACGTTTATTGTCTAAAGGACGCCTTTAGAGGGCAGCAGTGAGCAACGTTTATTGTCTAAAGGACGTTTATTGTCTAGAGGGTGGCGGTGAGTACCATTTGTTTATTTGATGTTTGTTAATAATACCTTTAGAGGGCGGCGGTGAGCGATGTGTGTTTATTCAATGTTTGTTAAGCACGCGTTTAGAGGGCGCTGGTGAGCAACATTTGTTTAATTGATGTTTGCTTATAATTTATTTAGAAGACGTGGTGAATTATGTCTGTTTATTTGAGTTCAAGCTGTGTGCATCATCAGCTCGGAGCTACAATAGCAAGAAAGCTAGACAGCTAACTGGCCAATCATTTCAGGCTTGTACTGTGTTAAAATTTCAAGATTGTGACAGACCCAGCTGGAGATAATTGAAACTAGCTAGAATGAAAATGATGCTAACCTTGCTAACTTTAGCTTGATTATGCTCACTAGCAGTGTGACCATTCAGGCATTAAAAATAAATATCATCCGAAATTAGCAAACATTAGCAAAACACCTAAATATTGTTAAATGTTTAATTGTTAAATTAATTTTACGCATTTTGATACAAACAGAGTTGTCAGGTTGAAAGCTTGACCACCCTCACAACAGTATTTTTGGGGAAAAAAAACGCATTTGTAGGCGGAGCCTGGATAAGCCAACTGGGGAGGGTTCAAATAAAGATATCACCTGTCTAATCAATCACCCAATATCTCAACCGATCAATCTATTAATCAATCAATCACACACTCTAGCAGCAAACAGTGTTCTGACGTGTTCCCTAATTAGTAAGAGACACAAAAACTTCCCAGAGCCAAAAAACAAGACACGCACTCCAAAAACCAGACAAGCTCTCCGTTTGTTCTTTGTTGAAAGTCTGATCAAAAATATAAAAGTAATTCTAAAAAAAACAACAAAAAAAACGAGTAAAAATGAAAGAGTAAACTGAAGTGAGGAAAAGTTGGTAGTAGTAGCCAAGGGTGTGTCTATTTGCTAATTAGCACAACATTCAAGATCTGCACATTTGCATCAACTAACATGGAAGAAAATCTCACTCATATCTGCCACTAGCCAAAATAAAAGTCCTTTACAAACCAGCACAACGAAATGAAACAATCAGCCACGCAAACCGAGCCATACCGGTCAGCATTCCCTCCCCCACACATACACGTTTACACATGTTGGGCAAAGTCTCAGCCAAGAAAAGCAAAAAAAGCAAAAATAAAATAAAAAATAAAAGCGACGTGCTAAAGGTGCCACGCCTCGCATCAGCTAGACAAAGGAATAGTTGTGTCAGCAAAAGCTAATGTCGCTAATAATCACAGAAAACAAGCAGCTACCAAACTAGCATGAGGCAAACCACTGATAGCTACCAGCTTCCGTTCAACGTTAGCAAGTTTGGTCAGGCTATTCCTTTAAGCTCCCAAGTCTGTTTCACAATAATTATCATTAAAAAGAAAAACAAAAGTGCTGAGAAAACGTGTGGAGACAAGCTCCAGCACTGCACCACGCGGCTGAAATCCGAAGGAGAGGGCGCAAAGCGAGATCAGCGTATTAGCGTAAAGCTTTAGTCTGGATTAGGTCCACAAAACGAGAGAAATTCTGCATAAAAAGATTCAAGATGAAAGAAAAAAAAAGAAAAGAGGAGCCGGGTGATTTTTATGAAAAAAAACATTATTCATGCTAATAACACGTTATCCTGATCACTTTCTCTCTCTCTCTCATGCGAACACTCACAAACACACAGTGTACATACATACGGACACACGTTTGAGCTTAGCTTGGTTTTAAGGAAGAGTTTAAATGGATTCTTTAAAAAATAAAAACACAAACAAACAATAAAACATCATTTAACAAAATTCAAAAAGACAGTAGCGAGTAAGACAGGACAGTGGCACGCACACACCATCGCTGCTGCATCCTATGTGCCGATAAAGAGAGGAAAGAAAACCAAAAAATGTAACTAATTCTATATACAAACAAAAAAAGCAAGCGTTCGGCATTGTGTGCCTATATATTTGTTTACCCGTTTTATTTAATGAGCAAAAAAAAAGAAAAGAAAAGAAGAAGAAAAAAAAACTGACCTTTTTTTGTTTTGTTTTTTCCGTTTTAAAAATGGAAAAAGTGGGGAAGGCGATACGGAACAGCGGAGAGAGGAGGAGGTTTTACGCAGAGCTTTTACGTTTCTGGGGTTTAAGGAACAGAAAGGCAGATAGTGCATAAAGGTTTGCTCTTTCCTGTCTTTTTTTTTTTTCTTATTTTTTACGTTTTGTAATTTTTCATTATTATTATTTTTTTATTTAATGTCAAGCTGCATTTGATACAGGCTTTTTCTTTGTACAAGACAATTGCACTTCACAAAACAAAACAAAACAAAACAAACAATAAAAAAACAGAAATATACAAACACACGAGGAAATGTGAATCAAATTAATTACAGCCCAAAAAATCAGAGAAAAAAAAAAAAATAAAAAAAAGAAAAAAAAGGAAAGAGAAACAAAACTGTGACTCTATAGCTGCGGGTTTAGGGGGGGGAGATGATGCGGGTCAAGGGACACTGGGTTTAGAACAGGTGAGAGAGAGAGGATATGGACGTCGATCCACTTTCTGGAGAAGTGTCGATGGCGTGAGCGAAGAAGTGAAACGTTTTCCTCCTCTCGCGCGTCCTTCCGAGCGGTCCGGGTCGTCTGGGCAGAGCCGAAGCTGTAGTGGGTCTGATGCGGGTTCTGGAGGGTTGTAAACTGTGTGTCCGGGTTTAAAAGATCAACGCTACCACATGTCGTCTGTGGACGCGGAATCCTTGAGTGGAGAGAGGAGGAACAGCAGCTCGTGAGACGCCACCCAACTCCACCTCAGCCCAAACACCAGCCAGTCAAAGGAGCAGCTCAGAGAAGCTAACGTTGCTAACAGAAGGTAACAGTCGGCAACTACACACTTAAAGATGGTTCTTCAAGGGTTCTTTAGTAAAGGCAGTGGTTATACTCAGAACCATGAGTTCTATATAGAAACATTTCATGCTTAAATGGTCACAATAGCACAACGCTTATTGGTGCTATATAGAACCATATACATGGGTTATACACAGAAACATGTCATGGTTCTTTACAATAGTTCATCAGACTGATGGAGACTGTGTTGTGTAGGGTTCTACACAGAAGCATTTTCTAAAGGGTTCTGTTATTGCTGCAAGCTTGACATCGTCACAATAGCACAACCCTTTTTGGTGCCATATAGAACCACATACAACACACTCTCCATCAATCCACGAGCCATGAAATGGTCTCTATACAGAACCCATGGTTCCAAACAGAACCATTCCCTTTACTAAAGCACCCTTGAAGAACCATCCTTTTTAATTGTGCAGTTAAAGGAACAGCTTGGTCAGAAAAGGGTTCGCCAACTACACACTAAAGCACCAAAAAGGGTTCTGCTATTGTCACAACCTTTACATCGTCACCATATAAGAACTCATGGTTCTAAACAGAATCATTCCCTCTACCAAAGAACCCCAGAAGAACCATCTTTTTTTTTTGTTTTAAGAGCACAGTTAAGGTACAGCTCAGAGAAGCTAATGTTGCTAACAGATGAAAAACAAACCGTCACCAAATACACACTAAAAAAACAAAAGGGTTCTTCAAGGGTTCTTTGGTAAAGGCAATGGTTACATTCAGAACCATGAGTTCTATATAGAAACATTTCATGCCTAAATGGTTCTTTGTATGGGGAAATGGCTCTTCAGACTGATGGAGAATGTGTTGTATATGGTTCAATGTAGCACCAAAAAGGGTTCTATTGTTGCAAGCTTGACAATGTCACAATAGCACAACCCTTTTGGTGCTATATAGAACCACATACAACACATTCTCCATCAGTCTGTCTCATCAATCCATTCCCTTTACTAAGAAACCCTAGAAAAAACATCCTTTTTAATAGCGCAGTTAAAGGAACAGCTCAGTCAGAGAAGCTAATGTTGCTCACAGAAGAAAAACAGTTGGCAACTACACACTTAAAAAAACATGGTTCTTCTAGGGTTCTTTAGTAAAGGCAGTGGTTGTATCATGCTTAAATGGTTCCTTGCATGGTGAAATGGCTCTTCAGATGTAGAATGTGCTGTATATGGTTCTATGTAGCACCAAAAAGGGTTCTGCTATAGTTCTAAGCTTGACATCATCACAAAAGCACAACTCTTATTGGTGCAATATAGAACCATATACATGGATTATACATAGAAACATGCCATCCTTAAATGGTTCTTTGCATGGTGAAATTATTCAGATTGATGGAGATTGTGTTGTGTAGGGTTCTATATACAGAACCTTTTAGAAAATAGTTCTATATAGCATCAAAAAGGGTTCTGCTATTGTTGCAAGCTTGACAACGTTACAATAGCACAACTCTTATTGGTGCTATATAGAACCATATACATGGGTTATACACAGAAACATGTCATGGTTCTTTACAATAGTTCATCAGACTGATGGAGACTGTGTTGTGTAGGGTTCTACACAGAAGCATTTTCTAAAGGGTTCTGTTATTGCTGCAAGCTTGACATCGTCACAATAGCACAACCCTTTTTGGTGCCATATAGAACCACATACAACACACTCTCCATCAATCCACGAGCCATGAAATGGTCTCTATACAGAACCCATGGTTCCAAACAGAACCATTCCCTTTACTAAACCACCCTTGAAGAACCATCCTTTTTAATTGTGCAGTTAAAGGAACAGCTCAGTCAGAAAAGGGTTCGCCAACTACACACTAAAGCACCAAAAAGGGTTCTGCTATTGTCACAACCTTTACATCGTCACCACAGAAGAACTCATAGTTCTAAACAGAATCATTCCCTCTACCAAAGAACCCCAGAAAAGAACCATCCTTTTTGTTTTAAGAGCACAGTTAAGGTACAGCTCAGAGAAGCTAATGTTGCTAACAGATGAAAAACAAACCGTCACCAAATACACACTAAAAAAACAAAAGGGTTCTTCAAGGGTTCTTTGGTAAAGGCAATGGTTACATTCAGAACCATGAGTTCTATATAGAAACATTTCATGCCTAAATGGTTCTTTGTATGGGGAAATGGCTCTTCAGATTGATGGAGAATGTGTTGTATATGGTTCAAATGTAGCACCAAAAAGGGTTCTATTGTTGCAAGCTTGACAATGTCACAATAGCACAACCCTTTTGGTGCTATATAGAACCACATACAACACATTCTCCATCAGTCTGTCTCATCAATCCATTCCCTTTACTAAGAAACCCTAAAAAAAACATCCTTTTTAATAGCGCAGTTAAAGGAACAGCTCAGTCAGAGAAGCTAATGTTGCTCACAGAAGAAAAACAGTTGGCAACTACACACTTAAAAAAACATGGTTCTTCTAGGGTTCTTTAGTAAAGGCAGTGGTTGTATCATGCTTAAATGGTTCCTTGCATGGTGAAATGGCTCTTCAGATGTAGAATGTGCTGTATATGGTTCTATGTAGCACCAAAAAGGGTTCTGCTATAGTTCTAAGCTTGACATCATCACAAAAGCACAACTCTTATTGGTGCAATATAGAACCATATACATGGATTATACATAGAAACATGCCATCCTTAAATGGTTCTTTGCATGGTGAAATTATTCAGATTGATGGAGATTGTGTTGTGTAGGGTTCTATATACAGAACCTTTTAGAAAATAGTTCTATATAGCATCAAAAAGGGTTCTGCTATTGTTGCAAGCTTGACAACGTTACAATAGCACAACTCTTATTGGTGCTATATAGAACCATATACATGGGTTATACACAGAAACATGTCATGGTTCTTTACATGGTGAAATAGTTCATCAGATTGATGGAGATTGTGTTGTATAGGGTTCTATACAGAAGCATTTTCTAAAGGGTTCTGTTATTGCTGCAAGCTTGACATTGTCACAATAGTACAACCCTTTTTGGTGCCATATAGAACCACATACAACACATTCTCAATCAATCTGAAGAGCCATGAAATGGTCTCTATACAGAACCCATGGTTCCAAACAGAACCATTCCCTTTACTTTAAAGCACCCTTGAAGATCCATCCTTTTTAATTGTGCAGTTAAAGGAACAGCTCAGTCAGAAAAGGGTTCGCCAACTACACACTAAAGCACCAAAAAGGGTTCTGCTATTGTCACAACCTTTACATCGTCACCACAGAAGAACTCATGGTTCTAAACAGAATCATTCCCTCTACCAAAGAACCCCAGAAGAACCATCTTTTTTTTTTTTTTAAGAGCACAGTTAAGGTACAGCTCAGAGAAGCTAATGTTGCTAACAGATGAAAAACAAACCGTCACCAAATACACACTAAAAAAACAAAAGGGTTCTTCAAGGGTTCTTTGGTAAAGGCAATGGTTACATTCAGAACCATGAGTTCTATATAGAAACATTTCATGCCTAAATGGTTCTTTGTATGGGGAAATGGCTCTTCAGATTGATGGAGAATGTGTTGTATATGGTTCAAATGTAGCACCAAAAAGGGTTCTATTGTTGCAAGCTTGACAATGTCACAATAGCACAACCCTTTTGGTGCTATATAGAACCACATACAACACATTCTCCATCAGTCTGTCTCATCAATCCATTCCCTTTACTAAGAAACCCTAAAAAAAACATCCTTTTTAATAGCGCAGTTAAAGGAACAGCTCAGTCAGAGAAGCTAATGTTGCTCACAGAAGAAAAACAGTTGGCAACTACACACTTAAAAAAACATGGTTCTTCTAGGGTTCTTTAGTAAAGGCAGTGGTTGTATCATGCTTAAATGGTTCCTTGCATGGTGAAATGGCTCTTCAGATGTAGAATGTGCTGTATATGGTTCTATGTAGCACCAAAAAGGGTTCTGCTATAGTTCTAAGCTTGACATCATCACAAAAGCACAACTCTTATTGGTGCAATATAGAACCATATACATGGATTATACATAGAAACATGCCATCCTTAAATGGTTCTTTGCATGGTGAAATTATTCAGATTGATGGAGATTGTGTTGTGTAGGGTTCTCTATATAGAACCTTTTAGAAAATAGTTCTATATAGCATCAAAAAGGGTTCTGCTATTGTTGCAAGCTTGACAACGATACAATAGCACAACTCTTATTGGTGCTATATAGAACCATATACATGGGTTATACACAGAAACATGTCATGGTTCTTTACATGGTGAAATAGTTCATCAGATTGATGGAGATTGTGTTGTATAGGGTTCTATACAGAAGCATTTTCTAAAGGGTTCTGTTATTGCTGCAAGCTTGACATTGTCACAATAGTACAACCCTTTTTGGTGCCATATAGAACCACATACAACACATTCTCAATCAATCTGAAGAGCCATGAAATGGTCTCTATACAGAACCCATGGTTCCAAACAGAACCATTCCCTTTACTAAAGCACCCTTGAAGATCCATCCTTTTTAATAGCGCAGTTAAAGTAACAGCTCAGTTAGAGAAGCTAACATTGCTAACAGAAGAAAACAAACAGTCGCCGACTACACACTAAAACAAAGAGGGTTCTTAAAGGGTTCTTTGGTAAAGGCAATGGTTGTACTTAGAACCATGAGTTATATATAGAAACATTTCATGCTTAAATGGTTCTTTGCATGGTGAAAAGGCTCTTCAGATTGATGGAGAATGTGCTGTATATGGTTCTATGTAGCACCAAAAAGGGTTCTGCTATTGTCGCAAGCTTGACGTCACAATAGCACAACTCTTTTTGGTGCTACATGGAATCATATGCAACATATTCTCCATTAATCTGTCTCATCCATCCATTCCCTTTACTAAGAAACCCTTGAAGAACCATCCTTAATAGCGCAGTTAAAGGAACAGCTCATTAAAAATGGTTCCATAAAGCACCAAAAAGGGTTCTGCTATTGTCACAAGCTTTACATCGTCACCATAGAAGAACTTATGGTTATAAACAGAATCATTCCCTCTACCAAAGAACCCCAGAAGAACCATCTTTTTTGTTTTTAAGAGCACAGTTAAGGCACAGCTCAGAGAAGCTAATGTTGCTAACAGATGAAAACAAAGTCACCAACTAACGTGCTAACATGCTAACTGGTGGCTAATCAACCTAATTAGCATGTTTGGTCGAGTTTTTCCTTACAGATTAGGAACCGTCACCGAATTCCACCCCAGCAGAAAGAGGACATTTTGTTGGTATCAGCCAGTTAAGTGAATATTTTGGTCAGAAAAGACCAAAGTGTTGCTAAGAGTCAATGAAAATGAGCAGCAGCTCGTTAGCATGACACAAATTACAACACTAACTGGGAGCTTCCATTCACTGCTAGCCAGATAACTCATTAGCATGTTTGCTCTGTTCCTTTAAGCAGTGCTACACAATTCCACCTCAGCTAAAACGCTGCATTTGACTGGCATTAAAGGAAGAGCGCAATCAGAAGAAGCTAATGTCGCTAACAACAAATGAAAGCGAAGCAAACAGCATCTTATTGATGCAACTCCGAGTTAGTTATGTCTGTAATCACTGTGCTTTTAGTTTACCTCACACCATTCAGTGCCTGCTCTCATTTAAATACAACAAATCTGTCTCATATGCTACGTAAATATGCAAATAGATATACTTTTACTTCTCTTGTACTTTATGTCTAGATTTATTTCTATTTTCTATTTTTCTCCATAGTATGTATGCAGTATGTAAGTTTATGTGCAATTATATGTCTTGCTACTGAAACAGTTGCTTCGGGATCAATAAAGTTCTTTCTATCTATCTTTCTTTCTTTCTATCTATCTATCTCTCTAGCTTGCTAGTAGACAACTACTGCCTTGCATTTGCTTCATCAGCATGATGTTTCTTACTAGCATCAGTAGCTTCTCTGACCAAACTATTCCTTTAAAGGGAAATTCCACTGATTTTCCAAAACAATCTCCATAATCCAGTGTGTGAGATATGAACAGAGTGGTTTGGTGTGAAATGGTTCAGATGTCTTTACAGTGGTGGTGATAGGAACCAGGGGTCGCCATGACTACAACACAAATATAGACATTTTATTTACTATCCAGAACCACCAGTGAACCTACACGAGTCTTCTGAGCTTATATGGAATGTTGATGGTGGAAAATAGTGGAAAATCTGAAGTAATAATTTTTCTTTGGGGACTATTTTGCCTCACAGTGTACCTCTACACTATGAATAGATTTAAAAAAAATACAAAATCTTACCTAAAAACTGTCTTAAAACAGTGTCTCAGTCATCAGGCAGTGAATTCATAACCATTTCATGTAGTAACTTTCTGTGAGGGAGCTTTTAGAGGTGGACGTCTGGTTCCTATCACCACCAAGTTTCTCTAGAACGGAGTGTTTCACTCCAAACCACTCTAAATGACTGTTTACATCTCAAACATTTAATAACATAATTGGTGGCATTACCCTTTAACTGGCTGATGCAAACAAAATGCAGTCTTTTAGCTGAGGTGACATCTCATAAACCGATCAGCTTCTGAGACGCCACCCAGTTCCTCTCCAGCTAAAAGAGTACATTTTGTCTGCATCAGCCAGTTAAAGGAACAGTTCAGTCAGAGAAGCTAATGTAGCTATCAATTCAAGAAAACAACCACTAATTAACATGATGCAAATATCATAATGCTAATTTGCAGCTACTAGCTTTGACTGACTTTTAGCCAGATTAGCTAGCATGTTTGGTCAAGCTATTCCTTTCAGCAATGAAAGTCAGCAGCTTGTGAAACGCCGCTAAATTCCACCTCAGCTAGGATCACATATTCTGTTGGCACCAGCCAGTAAAAGGAATAACTGTGGTCATGAAAATAATATTAATTAGCAATGCATAAATGACAATCTAAGCTATTCTTTTAAGCAAGAGAAGTGAGAAGCTTACGAAACGCTACCAAATTTCACCACAATTAAAAGAATGTATGTTTAATTGTGGTTAATCAAGAGGGTGAAATGCTGGAGGAATGAGTGACACAATGACAGAAAGCAAAAATGACTGGTGGATGAAATGTAGATGGAAAAGCTCCAGAACATTCAGTCTCTACATAACACAGAACACAAATCCCATCCAACCTAAAGAGACAACACCCTTAGAATAGATAAATAAAAGAAAACCTAGGGTGTGTCTCAAAACCTAGTGAGCTCTACATAGACAGCATTTTACGTCACAATATGCGCTCCCGACAAGATGGCTGTCCCAATTCTTAGATACCTCAAATATGCTGCCTACTGAGGTCTCTCATTTTGGCCCAATATCGAGAGACCATCGGATGCTTCCTCAGCCGCTGAGGCAATCCCACGATGCAGCGCGGCGCAACTTTTGTTTGAAGATGGCGGGCAGAAGCGCTTCGCCGAGCAGCCTTGTCATCTTCAAATGTAAGTTATTCTGATTTTCTGGGGTATTTATCTGTTATCGGGTGCACAAATAGCCTATACTTTCCGTGTTTGACCACAACTATTGTCTATTTTGCTTTTTCATTCAGAGCAAATACAGTTAAAATCGCTATATAAACTGTCAGAGCAGATCCATGTTGGCTAAATGTGATTCTGACGGCTGAGGTAAGTAAACGCCGGTCTCGTGCAGTGGGCAGGAACAAGCGGTGATGTCACTGCTGTCTAACTAGAGCGTCTCATTTATCTATCTTATAAGGACGGATGACGGTTGGAACGCTGCCTACTTAGACAGCTGCCTATGTAGACAGCGGCTTCGTAGAGAGCTCACTAGGTTTTGAGACACACCCCTAAACTCAGCATTTTTAGGGATAAACATGATTCACAGGCCAAGCAGAAACCAGCTTCGCTGCCAACGAAAATCACATTGACGGTTTCACTCTTATTTAAGTGGAGAACGCAAAACACTTTCTGCTTGGGTTGCCGTCTCCTCGTGGAGGTATATATGAGTGAATCTGTCATAACTGTGCAGTGTGATTTTCGTGGGCAGTGAACCTCCAACAGCTCAGAGCGTTCGGCGTTGGTTCCACAACACTGGATGATCTCCGAAATCGCACTGAAAGAGCCGTGAGTGCAGCGACACCCGACACGCTCAATCCAGTATGGGATGAATTTGACTATGGTGTTGATGTTGTCTGTACAGCTGGAGGAGGTTCATACTGAGACCTTGTACAATTACATAATAAACTTTATACTCAATTAAACCGTTTACAGTTTACTGCATTGATCTGTAATGATTTACAAGTGAAATAAAAGTGGATGAATCTTTTTTAATCACCTGTGTGTGTGTGTGTGTGTGTGTATATATATATATATATATATATATATATGTATATATGTGTGTGTGTGTGTGTGTATATATATATATATGTATATATGTGTGTGTGTGTGTGTGTGTGGTTTTTTCTTGCTTTTCACAGGCCACATATTTTTTTTTTTACCCACCAATATGTTAATTCAGCAAATAAAAAGTAAATGTGCATTAAAGTGTGCAGAAATGTGTTCTGTGTAGAGGATGCAACGAAAAGAAATGAGAAATGAGACTAAATAAACCGTTTATGATGTGTGTTTTTGTATGTTTTGGAACTTTGAAAGCCTATCCTTAATTTTAATAGTCACTGCACTTATGTGCAACACTGCAAGACTTCCTATGTGATTCAACAGACACTGTGTGACAAGCTCTGCAATGAATTTTGTTCAGTGCACAACAATTAAATTACTGAAACGCTCAAAGTTATGCCAATCAGGATTCATATAATACCGCTGTAAGAGGAGACGTGTTAAACACTTCCGAACACAGCTGTTCCGACACCATTTCTTTTTCGAGAAACTAATGGACATCTGAGACCAGTCTGTTGTTCATTAAACTGTCAATCCACATTTTAGCTGTGCTAATTTAAGGACTCAGGCACAGCCAGTTAAGACCTTAGTTTACAGCCAGAAGTGTTAGACAAGCCCGTTATCCTTTTAAACAGTTACTAATAATACCTGCACATGGCCAGTAAAAGCTGTAGAGCCAGTAGAAAGTCTACACACGCCCTGTGAAGTTCACTCGTTTTTTGGAATACAGCAAGTTTATCCTTACAGTGTAAATATCTTAGCTTTTATTTATCTATAATTCTTTATATTGTTAGTTTTATGTGAAGGAAACAGTTTATATTTTTATCTTATTTTTTTTACTTTTAGTATACATTATATATATATATAAAAACAAACTGTAAAAACTCTGTTAAGTAATTAACAAAGTTCATTACTTGCTTATTATTCTCTTCTTGTTACTTCTTTTCTTTTTCTTGAGTGCCTTGTTCTCCCTTTGCTGCTGTAACACTGAGAATTTCCCCGTTGTGGGTCTAACAAAGGATTACCTTATCTCATCTTATCTTATCTTAAGGTTTTGGAATATAATAAGAATCGTAACTGTCTATTTAACGTACTTAGAATTAGAATTCCATGCTGGATATTCACTGTATTGAATGTAAGTTTGACATCGTAACTATAACAGAACCCTTTTTGGTGCTATATTGAACCATATTTAACACCTTCTCCATCAGTCTAAAGATCCCTTTTCTTTACTAAAGAACCTTTGAAGAAGCACCATGTTTAAGTGTGCAGAGCAATATGGCAAAAATATAATAATAATGTGATACTTCTAGAAATGTTCACGATACACAATAAATAATTTTTTCAGACATTGATCAGTTGGAGCTCAGAAAAAGAGCCAGTTAAGATCAGCTGACCTTAGTTTACAGCCAGAAGTGTTAGACAAGCCCATTATCCTTTTAAACAGTTACTAATAATACCTGCACATGGCCAGTAAAAGCTGCAGAGCCTGTAGAAAGTCTACACACCCCTGTGAAGTTCACTTTTTTTTCTAGAATATAGCAAGTTTTGGAATATAATAATCATAACTGTCTATTTAAAGCACTTAGAATTCCATTCTGGATACACACACATATACATTATATACACATATTATATATCACCACAGCCTTCACCATTAACAACTGTAACCTGCTTAACTCAAAAGCTGCGGAAACAGAATTAAGGACAGAAACTGGTTCAGAGAGCACAGAGAGAAAGTCAACTGAGAGAAACACTAAAGACAGGACCAAAAACTTCCCGTTTGAGATGAAAGATGAAAGCAGTTATGCATTATGAAGCTGAAAATTATGTCATGAAAGAACGACATTAGAAACTTCCCCAAGTTCAGACACTTATGGATCTGAAGAGGTTGAAAAATGAAGAGATGAACAGAATGAAGGAAAGAAAAATGAGAGGGAATCTACTGAAAGTTCCTACAATGATAACTGAACTGTATTTATTCCCTCTAATTAAAGCACATTAAAGCTTTGAAAGTTTGATGTTTGAAAAATGCACTACCGTTCAAAAGTCTGGAATCAATCATTGTTATTTCTGTATAATTAGGGTTATTTTATCAAATAACTTACACGGTGTAGATTAAAATGCATTGAAAAGTTTTTGGCATATAACAAGAATCATAACTGTCTATTTATAGTAATTCCTTCATCATCTGCCTCAGCTTTTGACCACTTTTCAAATACAGAGCATCCTGGAGGTTAATTTTATTAGATCTCCATTCTGGATATTAACTGTACTGAATGTAACTCGATGTTCTACAGCTTTCTCAATGATTTTAGAACCATCTGCAGCTCCATTCATCATTCTAACCGTCTCTCCTTTCCTAAAAGTCTGTAAGTTGAATCCTCAGCTGTAGCATCAAAACAGAATGATTTTAAACACGTATTTAATACTAATTAATAACAGTACTTTCATATTGTTAAATACAGTGGTTCAATCCGTTTGAATGGTAGTGTATTATCTGCATGCACAGTGCTGTTTTATACAAAGCTCCATTTTTATTAATATACACTGACAGGCGTGTAAGCACCAAGCAAACAGGCATTACCATATAAACTCAGCGCAAAGCTGGAATACTCACTGTGTCCTCACTCCTGTACGGGTTAAGTTTGTTATATACTGCTTCAATAACGCTTCGCCTACAAAACAATAAAAGTCACATTAATTGCACATGAATAAATATGATTTTTCTATAAAATGACCAGGCCTTTATAAACACATTAAAAGGCCCATTTCATTAAAAACACATGAAAATTTTGTTTGTTTGATCAAACACTGAATTTCATCACTTTTTTTAAATTAAGGAGATTTTATTATTCACACTCCAGTTCATAAGCTGAACAAACGGCCTGTTTTGAATTCACCATTTTTGTGACGTAACAAAAACATCACATTTACATTTATCCATCTATTCACCCTACAGCAGCTAAACTCTGGCCATTCATGCTGAAGTTATGAAGTGTGTTTTAGCCCAGATTGCATGTTGAATAAAGGCCAGCCAATCAGAACAGAGCTCATTTACATATATCAGTATTAAAGGCACATTAACCAAACCAGTCTGTACAATTTTAAAAGGGATAAATGGGATAAAATGGCCAGACAAAAATGAATTATGACTTAAGTTATAAGGGGGGGTAGAATAAAGCAAGATCAATGTAGGATATGGACTCTTTAATTTAATAGGTTATGAAGAGATCAATCAGGAAAAGTGTCTGACACCTCTTTAAATATGGTTCGTAGTTGAAACAGATTTATTAATATTAGGAATGCAACCTTAAATCCTTATTATGATCGAAAATGAGAGTAAAAGAGTCAAAAGGCCAAATATGTATATTTTTGTCACTTTACACATCACTTCAACAGAAACAAAACACAACATCCATGCTATATTGTGTGTGTTTCCGTCATAAACCAATACTAACAAGTAATTTATATTTTAAAGAGAAATACATTTTTTTTAAAAAAAGAGGACTCACTTGCTGGCCAGCTCTCCTCCAGGCGGTAAGTTTGGGATGCTCTCAGATGCCAACATTCGCATCACATGCACAAGATCGGGCACTCCCTCTTCACCATGCTTCTTCAGGATCTCTGAAAGGGAGGGAGAGAGAACAACCTACATCAGATACCTTCCCTTTACCAACACCTCCATGCAGTCACACAGAGATGGGTTCTTCTATGAAACGCTCTATTCTCGAGAAACTTATCGAGTCAGAACCGTTCACAGTGGTGGTGATAGGAACCAGACGTCCACCTCTAAAAGCTCCCTCACAGAAAGTTACTACATGAAATGGTTATGAATTCACTGCCTGGTGACTGAGACACTGTTTTATGATAGTTTGATAAGGTTTTGGTCTAAAATGTATTTTAAAATCCATGGTGTAGGGATACACGCAGGGAGGCAGATTAGTCCCCAAACAAAACTTACTGTTTTCAGATTTATCACTATTTTACCATCATCAACATTCCATATAAACTCAGAAGACTCGTGCAGGTTCACTGGTGGTTTTGGATAGTAAATCAAATGTCTATATTTGTGTTGTAGTCATGGCGACCCCTGGTTCCTATCACCACCACTGTCAAGAAATCTGGGTCTCTACAATCAACCATTTCACAACAAAACACTCTGAATGAGTCTGTTTACATCTCAAACACTGAATGAAGAAATTTTGAAAAACTGATGGAATTGCCCTGCTTTGTGAGAGACCTTCATGTGATCCACTCTCTGACGATGTCTCCACTTGTCCAATTTGGTTATTTGTGTTATGAACTGAATCCAGACAATCACTATGTGTACTGGCTGGTAACTGGTTATGTTGAACCCATGCTATCAAATAAAACAGGATTTCTCTCTTAGCCAGATAACTTCAGATAAAAGTCAAGCTTTACAGAACGCTAACAAAACTTTTCCCTAGCGGACAGTTTTCCCAATAACGGACAGTATAATGTCATAATTTTCAGAATTTTGATTTTGGGACATTCAGCGTGTCCAAGACCCCTCAGCAGACCCTATATTTTGCACCTTGCTTGTAGCTAATCGAAACTAAACAGGCTGAAAACAACAATGACAAATTGGCCACCATGTTAGCATAAGACTGATCAAATGACCAAGAAAATTACATCTCACAGCGTGATCTTTCAAAAAACAATAAATATCTAGGCTAAAATCTACATTTTCTCATTGAGCTAAATGAACAACCGGTTCTGGATGGTAGTGTAGTGGGTAACACCTCTGCCTTCTACGCTTTAGACTAGAGTTCAGTCCCCCGCCTGGGCAAGCGCCTTACACTATACCAATAAGAGTCCTTGGGCAAGACTCCTAACACTACCTTTGCCCACCTGTGTAAAAATGATCAAACTGTAAGTCACTCTGGATAAGAGTGTCTGCCAAATGCTGTAAATGTAAATGGCTCTAAATGTAGGTATTGTGATATAAACTGAGTCTGTTCTACAGTTTCTCATTAGGCTGAATGAATAACTGACTCTAAATGTAGGTATTGTGATATAAACTGAGTCTGTTCTACAGTTTCTCATTAGGTTGAATGAACAACCGACTCTAAATGTAGGTATTGTGATATAAACTGAGTCTGTTCTACAGTTTCTCATTAGGCTGAATGAACAACCGACTCTAAATGTAGGTATTGTGATATAAACTGAGTGAGTTCTACAGTTTCCCATTAGGCTGAATGAACAACCGACTCTAAATGTAGGTATTGTGATATAAACTGAGTGAGTTCTACAGTTTCCCATTAGGCTGAATGAACAACCGACTCTAAATGTAGGTATTGTGATATAAACTGAGTGAGTTCTACAGTTTCTCATTAGGCTGAATGAATAACCGACTCTAAATGTAGGTATCGTGATATAAACTGAGTCTGTTCTACAGTTTCTCATTAGGCTGAATGAATAACCGACTCTAAATGTAGGTATTGTGATATAAACTGAGTCTGTTCTACAGTTTCTCATTAGGTTGATGGGTCTGGACAGGTAAATCCCTGATTGTTGGTTCAAAATGTCATTCATTAATCATTCAAGCCTTTGCTGGAGGATTCATTTAGACATTGACTTTGAGAGAGATCCCTTAAGGACATTCCTACCCTCCACACGGCTCTCCAGATATTTGTCCAGTTCCGCCTCCCTCTTCACGGCCTCCGGTGAAACCTTCGGTGCTCCGCCGAAACACACCAACACAACGCTCATGTTGTCTCTGCTTCCCTGAAGCACCACAAGAGAAAGAGAGAGAAATATTAGCATTATATTCCATTTAAGGCTTATCATCAGTATGCATAGAGTCGCCCACACATTCCTGCACCAAGACACAGCGGAAATAATTTTCTATCATTCCCAAAGGAAACTGGATCTCAAAGCTTATTTGTTCGTGTGCAGAGACGGCATTATCTGTACTGGGCTTATATCAGTGGAGAATGCAGGATGTGATGTGGGAGGTAATAAAGGAATGAATGTAATTAGATCCTGTAATAGATCTGTCCTGAAACAGCGCTCGCTTGCTCTCTCTCTCCCTCTCCCTCTCCCTCTCTCTCTCCCTCTCTCTGTGTCTTTAGGATTTTATCAATACCAATACTTATCGATACTTTTATTGATACTACTCTCCATGATTTGGTGCAAAAAATAAAGACATGACATGAAAAGATGTGAAAAGATTCAAAATGAACAGAGGCAAAAAGCCTGTTTCGTCTCCCTCGAGCTGAAAATATTAATAACCATAAGCAATTAAAAATGAGCAATATTAGTATATAGCTATTTTCTCCCAGGTGGTTGCTAAGGTGCTGCTAAGCAATTGCTATGGCATCCCAGGTGGTTTCTAAGGTGTTGTTGAGCAATTGCTATGGTATCCCAGGTGGTTTCTAAGGTGTTGCTAAGCGATTGCTATGGCATCCCAGGTGGTTTCTAAGGTGTTAAGTGACTGCTAAGGTATCCCAGATGGTTTCTAAGGTGTTGCTAAGCGATTGCTATGGCATCCCAGGTGGTTTCTAAGGTGTTAAGTGACTGCTATGGTATCCCAGGTTGTTTATAAGATGTTGCTAAGCAATTGCTATGGTATCCCAGATGGTTTCTAAGGTGTTGCTAAGCGATTGCTATGCTATGCCAGGTGGTTTCTAAGGTGTTGTTAAGTGATTGCTATGGTATCCCAGGTGGTTTCTAAGCTGTTTAGTGACTGCTATGGTATCCCAGATGGTTTCTAAGGTGTTGCCAAGCGATTGCTATGGTATTCCAGGTTGTTTCTAAGATGCTGCTAAGCGATTGCTATGGTATCCCAAGTGGTTGCTAAGATGTTGCTAAGCGATTGCTATGGTATCCCAGGTGGTTTCGGAGGTTTTGCTAGGCCACTGCCCCAGGAGGGAAAATAAAGACTAGTACGAACGCGAGTCCACTTGTAATGTCTATGAGAGGCAGTGTGAGAGATGCCCGTTGTGGCATCGTTTCCAGCAGTTAGATTTTTTTTAGTAGTTAGATTTTAATTTTCAACACTCCGGCAATAATTTTCTATTCGAAAACCAGACGTATGATCTGCACAAGCACACTATTCTCGTACAAGCACACTATTCTCATACAGGCTGTATAGGCTTTGCTGACTTAATGAATTAAAACAACACAAAACACAAATAAACCATAAAACACAAATAAACTACTTCGTTTTACACAAAGTAGTCTAGCTATGTGACTCATAAACGCTACAGAAGTGGTACAAGACTCCTTATAAAGCTGTAACAGAATGAGGAGGATACAGTCACTGACTGTACTTAAAAATCTGATTATGTAAAAATGTAGTTTCTATATGTGCACTATATATAGTGACACACTGAGATCTCAACACAGAATGAGGAGTGGAAGCAGCAAACGTCTTCTGATCTTGTAATGATGACCAGGACAATGGACTTTTATGGATTTTATGGATAATGAAACACTCAAGTCTTAAAGTGAGCAAAGTGGTTCAATATATTAAGCATTTCTGAGTTATTTGTAGTATAAATTGGAAGAAAAAGCACTGAAGTGAAATATTTTGCATTTGATGTGTTAATTTTCATCTCCATATTGAAATATTTTTGTCTTGTGTGATGTTAGATATAAACATGGCCTAATCTGGTTAAGTGCTCAGTGATACTGGCTCCCACGCTTTAGGAAGTGTAGTTAACATGACCACACAATCCAAATGAACTCGCTGTCTGCCTGCTCTCGCATCGAAGCGCCTACCAGCGACCAGTCGAAGTGACCCTGAGCGACTGTATCACCGGCAGCGTACACGCAGGGTTAAGACTCTGTCTGTTACCCCGCATCTGCTGGCCTGTCCTATCTGACCTGTGCGTCTGAGGTAGTGCTGGACGATTTTCACTATTAATTCGGTTAATTTGAATTAACGCTTTCACACGATGTTAGAAATGTGACGATCGAGATCGTACAAGTTTACATCGCTTACACTTTAATTAAAATACCAACAAAAACTATTCAAATTTTCAAGATGTATAAAAAACACATCTTAAATAAAAACACGCCGCCCTCACAGGTCTGTGTGCTGACCTCAGCCGCGCACGGTAGAAAAACACACAAACAAACTCTTCAGACGAGTGAGCTCGTACCAAGGAAAGGTGGAAACATCAGTTCAGTGGTGTGGAACTGGTTCGGATTTGAAAAGTCAGACGCTGAACAAATTCATGTAAAGTGTAAGTTGTGTCGAAAGACAGTCGCAACCAAATGTAGCAGTACGACGAATCTGTTCCAGCACTTACGACACAAACACCCAGTGGAACAGGAGCAATGAGTGAAACAACACGGTGAAAATGAGTGAGTTTTCAGTGCGGCTGGGAACGCTGCTACCCTGTCCGGATCTCTCAAGGCTGAAACAGTAGATAGGCTTGAGCTCCTTTCAGGAAACCTGTAAAGAACTTTCCTAATGTAAGGAGGTCATTATTTAAAGTGAGAGTTGCTTGTGAGCTTTAAAGAAGCTGCTTGCTATTCTTAAAAGAAAATCACTAATTAAAATGGTCCTTTTATGTTTTAATTATTTTTTTTTGTTGCAAATTTTGTTGCGCTTGCACAGTTTGAGTCCCTTGAAAGGATATTTAAAAGTAACCACTATTTGCACAATTTAATAATTCTAGGTGGTGCTGTTACTATTTCTGCACTTCTGCAGTTTTAAATTAAAGTGAAAAAAAGAAACTGTGTCTTTTTTTAATCGCATTACACAAGAAGCCAAAACAATTTTTACAAATCAGAATCGAGAATCGTTAATAAATTTGAAAATAATCAAGATTTTACTTTTTTTCAATATCGCCCAGCCCCAGTTTGAGGTGGAAGGGAAACTGTTTTTTGTCTTTACTGCTGACTTATTTCGTTTTTTCTTTCCTCCTGGAGGTGGTTAAAGTGGGTTTAGGGCGCACAGCTGCATCACTGCCTGTGGTGCATCACATTGGCCCTTATCAAAGTTGCATACAGTCAAATCTGATCATAAAATGAGAGCGCGCAACTTTCAGTTCTGATATTAATCAGTTTCATCTTGATCGTATCTGCACAGGCAAACTCACGTCTGGTAAAAGCACATAAATTTAAGCGAAATAGTTTAACAGCTTGAAAAAAAAAGAAAAAAGAAAAGCTTAATTTGCATTTTTGCTGCATCACACAAACATCCTAACTAGACTAAACCTCCTAAATCCTGTCCTAACTTTAGGATGAACCCCAACAGGGTCCTCACTTCTGTTTAAGGTCCGTTTCTATGGTTTTTACGCAGCTGTGTCAGCAGCATAGTTCACTACCAGCATAATGAGCTCCATTTATCTCTACTGTAAAACGCTGCTTTCACTGTGAGATGATTTTCTTTTCTAACTCTGCGTTTTAAAGATCTCAGACGCTGCAGACTCGATCTCCACCGCCCCTCTGATCACCTTCGTGTGTTAATGTTGATGATGAAATATTACAGTGATGGTGGTGAATAATGAGGAGACGGAGCTGAACGTGTGTCTGTTTATTAGGAGGAGTAACGTTAGCGCGCTCGGCTAAAGCGTTTGGGGAAATGGAGACTGAAACTGAGGAATGGTGACTCTCTGATAAACAGCAGGGGGCGCTCTCACAGTATTCTTAACTTCAGGTTTATTATTCTTTAGTTTGGTTTGACTTTTAAACAGTTACAGCAGCCGTCTGGCTAACAGAATTATTTTGATTGTGTGTTTACGTTTGAACTGTGTGTGGGGTCGGTTGCTAGGAAACAGACATGACAGACGCTTTGCCCCCCTCTCTTTTGCCCCCAAGAGAGGCTTTGCCCCCAGCACTTCAGAGCAGAAAATACTGCGTATGTTTTAGCGATTTTCATGATTTTGAAACCTAATTTAATACAATTGGCAATTTTTTTAATCATTTAAATTCGGCTGGGGGGGTTAATAACATCTTTCTGTGGCGTGACAAACTCAGAACACATAATTATTACTAATTTAGACGGACTTTAAGAGTTTAACAGAGCATGTCTTAGACTAACTTAGGCTGTGTTCACACAGCAGGTAAAAGTGGCGGAAATCTGATATTTTTCTTCATATGTGACACAGATGTAAAATCACACTGAACTTGACATTTTTAATCCTGATTTGAGACGCTTTCATACGTGGTACTGAAATCCGATCTGATGTGCGTCAATGCGACTCGGTCTGAACAGCCAGATCGTAATTCATGCGACTTTTACGTCAATCCAGCTCCACATTCATCATAATTTCGCACTGCTGAGACCTCAAACATTTAGGCCCAATCCTGTTTCACCCCTCGCCAAACCACTGAGCCCTTAGCCCTCTGTTTTGCGGCGTTCACGTCTAGGGGTAGGGTGTCCCAATTTTCATTGAGACAGAGGGGTAGGGAGAAGTGTTGGGGCTACATGACCCACCAAACTGAGGTTTTTCAGAAACTCCAAACAGAGAGTTATGAGAAAAAAAGAAAAACCGGCAAAATGGAGCACAAGAGACCAAAGAAACCCACAAATTTTCTCTGTTAAAAATGACAAAAATAATTGTGTTTTCAGTTTAATGTCGTTTCAGTGTATTATGGTCGTTTTCTTCATAACAAGCATAAAAAAAAATCTCTAATATCATGCTAATGTCTCTAGCTAGCTAGCTAACTTTCCCGTTCCACCTTAAATAGTCCAGCAGTTCTGACGCCTGAAGCGTTAGAATGTAACTGCTGCACCATTTAAGGTGGCACGGGAAAATTCAAACAAGAAGCTGGAGAATATCTGACTTCACTTTCACATCACCAAAGAATTAGCAGTGGGCAATAATAAATAATTGAAAAGAAGTACCTGCACAGAACCTTTATTTGTAACAGTGTAACGTGAAGCCCTAGTGCGCAGCTCCCCCCCTCCCGCCTCACCTTGTACAGGCAGGTATCCACGATTTCGTTGCAGACCCTTTCCAGGTCGTCGGTCACCTCAAGTCGCGAGCGGACGAAATCGCAGAGCTCCTCGTTGGCCATCACGTCCCAGATCCCGTCGCAGGCCAGCACGATGAACTCATCCTCCGTGTCCGAGCGCTCGATGGCGTACACCTCGGGCTCGGGCGACACCAGCTGCTCCGTGGGACCTTTACCGTGAACGCATTTGTAGTCAAAGTCCCCCAGAGCCCTGGAGACGGCCAGGGAGCCGTTCACGCGCTGGATCATGACGGACCCTCCTGCGTTCTGGATGCGCTCCTTCTCCAGCGGGTTGCTGGGCTTGTGGTCTTGCGTGAAGAAGTGGACGGCGCCCCCGCGGCTCAGCAGGCCACGCGAGTCTCCGCAGTTGATGAAGTAGACGTGGCGCGGCGAGACCATCACGCCGACCGCCGTGGAGCCGCTCCGGTCCGTGCCGCCGTGCTTCTTCTCAGAAATCTGCCGCATGTGGTCGTCGATCTGCAGGAAGCCCGTGCGGATGCCCGACTTCACGCTCTCCACGCACGGCTCTTCGTCTGTGCCACCGTCGCCCCCTCCGCCGCCGCCCCTGAAGTCGGGGTTGCTGGTGATGTGCTCCAGCAGATGTTCACAGCAGTAGCGTGCCACCTGCGACCCTGCGTGGCCGTCGTAAACGGCGAAAAAGGACCACCGCTCCAGGCCATGTGGAAGGCCAATGACAGCCGTGTGGGCGTCCTCCATCTCCACCCGCCAGCCCTGCATGCTGCTCAGGCCGAAATGCAGCCCGTTGCCCTCACCGTGGGCGTTGTGCTTCTCCATCTTTGGCTTGTCCAGAAATGCACCCATCCTGGCGGACTAAGAGTCTGGAACAGGTTTCAGAAGAAAAAAAACAAGTCAACTTTATAGATTCAGGATCGTGTCAGGTAGACAGTATTATTTTGCTACTTATTGTTAATAATAATAATAAGCCAAAATGGTCAAAAATGGCACCAAAAAATGATAAAAGGCCAAACAAATGAAAGACAAATGAGGAACAAAACAAAGTGTCAAATTCTATAATTTGAACAAGTTAATGTAAAATATTCTCATTTCAGTCAGCTCAGCTTCACACTTTTGAAAGCTGAAATTATCAATATTGAAAAAGTATTTTCATTATCACTTTGTGGTTTGTTTAGTACATTTATTCAATTGCATAAATCAAAATTATTCTTTTTAGTTTTTGTACAGGTGTTTCTTGAACTTTCGTTTCAGTTTCAGCTATTTTGGTGCTTCATTACATAATTTTAATAAAATTTTACAACATTACAAACTTTAACAAATTGATCCCAATTGTCTTGTTCTTGGATCTCAGGGATACACATAAAAGATACGATTTTGGTCTTAAACATAGTTTTTCATATCTGTTAATGGTGGAGGGCATTGTGAGGCAAAATAGTTATTATTATTAAAAAACTTATTTATCTGAATTATTTCAGATTTTCCACTATTTTCATCATCAACATTCCATATAAACTCAGAAGACTCGTGTAGGTTCACTGGTGGTTCTGGATAGTAAATAAAATGTCTATATTTGTGTTGTAGTCATGGCGACCCCTGGTTCCTATCACCACCACTGTAAAGACATCGGAGCCATTTCACACCAAACCACTATGAATCTCTCTGTTTACATCTCAAACACTGAGTTACGAAGGAACTTTGAAATTCAGTGGAACGCACTCTTCAGTCTCTGACCTCACTTCACATTAATTATGATTTGTTAGAAAAATATTCAATGCAAAATTTGAATTAAGGAAGGTTTCAAGTTGGCAAATTAAGACTAGAGGTATAAGAAAATGTTTAATTACGCATCTGTCTAAAGGCAGCAATTCAACTGCACTGTTTTTTGCAATGCTAGAATTAATTACAGTAATACTCAATAAAGCAAGCATTCATTTTTGATGCAGGATAAATTTAATCGGGCTATTTTTAAATGTAAAAACAAGCAAAAAGAAAGCTGTATTATAGTTCACTGCTGTGTGTAATTTACATACCTAATTAATAATAATAATAATAATAATAATAATACATTTTATTAGACATAGAGAAAAAACTAACAGAGGAGAGCAGAGCTAGAAAGGACAGTAGTAACAATAAATGCAAACAAAAAATATGATGGAAAACAATAACAGCTTTAGAAATGTAATACTCTGAACTGAATAACATTTTGAATGACAAACAGTAAACGCAGCCTATTAAAAAACGAAACAAGATGTTTTCATCACTAAACAGAATCAGAATCAGAAAACAACTTTATTTGCAGAATTTGTAGAATTTTGTGTTTTTGGTAAGTCGAGTAAACAACACTTTAAGGGCGCATATTAAGGAAAACCCAATTTGTCTCTCACTTTTTCTGAAATGAAAGGGTTTAATGTACTACGTAAACATAGAGGTGGGAAAAATATAATATTACGACACACGATATGTCAGAATATTTACATTTTCAGACTTCTATAGCGCTACATTTTGAAATACACCAATCAGGCATAACATTATGACCACCTCCTTGTTTCTACGACTCATTGTCCATTTTATCAGCTCCACTTACTATATAGGTGCACTTTGTAGTTCTACAGTTACAGACTGTAGTCCATCTGTTTCTCTGATACTTTGTTAGCCCCCTTTTACCCTGTTCTTCAGTGGTCAGGACCCCCATGGACCCTCACAGAGCAGGTACTATTTGGGTGGTGGATCATTCTCAGCACTGCAGTAACACTGACATGGTGGTGGTGTGTTAGTGTGTGTTGCGCTGGTCTGAGTGGATCAGACACAGCAGTGCTGCTGGAGTTTTTAAACACCTCAGTGTCACTGCTGGACTGAGAATCGTCCACCAACCAAAAACATCCAGCCAACAGTGTCCTGTGGGCAACAGCGTACTGCTGAAGGACTTGAGGATGACCAACACAAACTGTGCAGCAGCAGATGAGCTATCGTCTCTGACTTTACATCTACATGGTGGACCGACAAGTTAGGAGTGTCTAATGGAGTGGACAGTGAGTGGACACAGTGTTTAAAAACTCCAGCAGCACTGCTATGTCTGATCCACTCAGACCAGCGCAACACACACTAACACACCACCACCACGTCAGTGTTACTGCAGTGCTGAGAATGATCCACCACCCAAATAGTACCTGCTCTGTGAGGGTCCATGGGGGTCCTGACCACTGAAGAACAGGGTAAAAGGGGGCTAACAAAGTATCAGAGAAACAGATGGACTACAGTCTGTAACTGTAGAACTACAAAGTGCACCTATATAGTAAGTGGAGCTGATAAAATGGACAGTGAGCGTAGAAACAAGGTCATAATGTTATGCCTGATTGGTGTATACTAGCAAAAATTGTGAATACAATGATTTTGGTTTGAGAGCAAATTTTGCTCTCTTTATAATGAAACATGCAGTTGGTGAGTGTCTACAAGTACTGACGATATACAAGACAGGTTCAGAAAAGCACATTGTGTTTTATTGTGACACATTTTATCACAATATACAATGTCGTATCGCCCAGCCCCACATTAACACTGTCCAAGTTTCGAAATGTACCATTATCACTCCAGTCCATTCAGTAATACATATGGCAGGGTGTCCAGTCTTATCTGCGAGTTTTCATTCCAACTAGGACAGGAGCTCACGTGATCTGCTGCTGAAGACTGAGACTAACTGATAAAACAAGTGTGATCCTGTGAGCTCCTGCCTGTTTGGAACGAAGTCCTCAGAGGTTCGGCGCGGCTGCAGGTTAAGATTGGACACCCCTGATATCTGGAAATAGTGCATTTTGAATTCATTCTCTTTTTTGCGATATCATAAAAAACAGCACATTCAGCCTACAGCAGTTTAGCTTTACCCACTCACACTAAAGTTATAGACCGCCGTGCTCTTATGCCCATATTAGGAACTCCAGGCCTGAGCTCCATTTTTTCTATGGCAAGAAAAACCGCCTCTAGCGCCCCCTGTGTTGAATAAACATGTTCAGAGCCCGATACGTTCTGTCCTGTGAACATTCTTCTCTCGAACACCACTGGATCCTCTGAATTACGAGGTCGTTAAAGAGTTGAAATATGAATATTGCTGCATGTGAGCTGAAACTACTGCCCACTGAATTCACATCATTAGACTGGCAGCCTCCTTAATCAGGTTATCATCCCCTGATAAACTGATTTCGGCTCTCAGAATATCCTAATTATTATTTTAATGCTGGTCTGAGGACATTTTCTCAGGACATTCGGCAGCTTTTTGTTCAACTTTTCCCGTTCCACCTTAAGTGGTGCAGCAGTCACGTTCTGAACTGCTGTGCCATTTAAGGTGGAACGGGAAAATTCAAACAAGCAGCAGCAAAAAAGAAGCTGAGTTCAGCTTCATGGAGGGCTGAAAGGCCTGATATGAGGAGGTTTCTCTATTTCCGCTGAACAGCTGAGTGACATTAACTTATTTTTGCTGTTTCTCAGAACTGACAGGTCAGTGTTTTGACTCGTTTGCTAATGTTTGTGATAGCTAGTCACAGCTGCTGCACCATTTAAGGTGGAACGGGAACATTCAAACAAGAAGCTGTGAAAAAGAAGCGAAATTCAGCCTCGTAGTTTAACACGGGGAGTATTTTTGATAAGGAGTGTTAGTCTATCAGAATATCCCACCTAGAGGTTTTATTTACAGGTATACCTGTAATTAAGCGCTACAGTAGAACATTTCGATAAGGCAGCACAGCTCGTCAGAGCAGCGGCACAGCCCGCCTTAGTTTAGTGTAGCTTAGTTTTGTGTATCAAATTGATGCGCCGTAGCTTTAGCTCGCATGTAGCAATATTAGTATTATAGCTCTTTAATGACCAGAGGATCCAGTGATGTTCGGGAGAACAATGTACACAGGACAGAACGTATCGGGCTCTGAACATTTTTATTTAACACAGGGGGCGACAGAGGTGATTCTTTGCCTATTCATTCTGGCCATAGAGAAATGGGGCTCAGACCCAGAGTTCCTAATATGGGCATAACGACGACTACAGAATGACACACGACTATAGTGGTCTATAAGGAGTGTTTTAGCCTGCCCTGCTTTTATGTCAGTCTTAAAGGCACGGTCTGAAGGAAGTTGGAAATGGTCAAGTCAAACGTGACAACATTGTAATAGAGGTTTTGCTTTCCATTTGGTACGTACTCCTCATTTCACATATGGAAAAGTAACGTCATATATGCCTTGTATTTCACTGTTACTGTTATGGTTGCATTTCAAAGAGGAAAAACAGTGCAGTGGGGGTTTTGCTTTTCATTTCAGCACTTATTTCACATGTCACCCACGGAAAAGTAGTGTCAGCCGTGCACTGTATTTCAGCGTTTTGGCTGAATTTCAATGAAGCGAATCCGTTTTAAGTACTGCACAGTGGAAAGCAACATATCTTCATGCATTTTTTTTGGTAAAGAGGTCAAGCGAACTGAAAACGGTGTTAATAGCGGGTTTGTCTCACACTTTGTCACATATTTTGCATGTCACTTATAAAAAAGTAGTGTCATGTGCACAATAAATTTCACGTTTTTCCACTGTAGTGATTGCTTTTTTTGATTTGGCATAAATCCTTCCCCTTACCAGAAGGCCTATCGGGCAAGAAAATGAAATAACCAATTATGTAACCAACCGTTTGATAGAAATACCCCCTCTCTGACTGAGACAGCTGGTTTGCCATCCTTGTATGGCAGTAAGATTATCTCTGCAACACACTGCTTACACTCCTCCGCACTAATGCCTAGAATTACACACAAATCAGTCTACAAAACCCAAACCGAGCGAACACAGCCTGTACAAAGTGATCCGGTCGAGAAAAATATCTCTGCAGTGCTTTCCAGGAGCTTTTGCACCGAACTGATTATGCAAATATTGTATAGTTATCTATGGCTTAGCCTCAGGCTGCCCAGAATGACAGACAGTGTAGCTTCGTTTCTTAATTTAAGCAGATATATAGAATAAAAATGACAAAGATGACCGACAAAACGTAAAAAAAGGATAACGAAGACTGCAAGTTTGCCTCTGTTTATCTTTATTTTCCTCCTCCAGCTGAAACGAGCAGCATTACGTAATGCTGCAAAGCTAGCTTAGCTTAGCTTATTTATTTTTATTTGACGTTATTTATTTCGTTGTTTGCTTCAAGCACATAGTTGGATTTAAAACTACAGTGTCAAATGATGAGAAATAGCCAGCAAATATCACCTCCGTTCAGACTTTGTTAAGAAAAACAGCATTTAAAAAAAAACACGAAGCTGAAATTCGCCAGCTTCTTGTTCGAATTTCCCGTTCCACCTTAAATGGTGCAGCAGTTGCGTTCTGGCGCCTCAGGCTCCGTACAGTAACTGCTGCAGCAGTTAAGGTGGAACGTGGAAATTGGAAAACTTAGCGTAGTTTACCATAGCATAGCATAGCCGCTAGCTGTTTTCAGCGCTCTTTCTAAGCTGGATAGCTGTCAAACGCGGACTCCGCCGCACATTTAGACCCTTTTTTGGGGTAAAATCGTACCAGAATAACAAAGTCCAGACGAAGAGGGTCCCGAATACATCTCCAGAATCGCGTTAGGAGCGAGCGGAGCTAACGCTAACGGGTTAAATCCGTGTAAACAAATGGCTAATGCTATTAGCCCGGGTCAGGCCTCCCTCCTCCAGCCTGGGTCACACAAAAACAAACACACAGAGCCGCAAAAAGGCTCAAAGCGTCGAGCATTTCATCGGTAAACAAGGGCGAAAGAAGGACACTTACCTGAAATCCCAAAACACAGAGAGAGAGAGAGACTGAGAGGAAAAGCAGAGAGAGAGAGAGAGAGAGAGAGAAACGGGGCGCTAGCACACACGGGGCTTGTTTGTGGAGGGAGAACCTGAACTGTGTGTTCAGTGTTCAGTGTGTCAAACAGCGGACAACCCCGCTCTTAACCCAGGCACGCATCCTGCAGTTTATTAGGCGAGCTGGATGTATGTTAAAAAGAATCTGAAATAAAGCCCCCGGCCGCGGCTGTTTCTGCCCCCCCCAAACCAACCAAACAACCCCTCGACAACAGCAGCGCCAGGACCCGGATGTACATTCGGGGCCTTTTTTTGCGCACTGGAAGCGATGTCGTCACCCTCCACTTGGGTTCTAGCGCTATGACGTCATCGGCGAGCCCCTCTCACTGCGGCGCCAGCCACTCACTGCAACGTAACTCGGTAATGTTCTATGACATCATTCCATTTGGTGCTGCCCTGTGACATCCCCCCATTCAGCGGTGTTCTATGACGTCATCCCGTTAGGCGATGTTCCATGACATCATCCCATTAGGTGATGATTTGTGACATTATCCCATTCACTCACGTTCTATGACATAATCCCATTTGAAAATGTTCTGTGACATCATCCCATTCTGTGATGTTCTATGACATCATCCAATTAAGTCATGCTCGGTGACATCATCCCATTAGGTGATGTCCTGTGACATCATCCCATTCGATGACGTTCTATGACATCATCCCATCATGTGATGCTCTGTGATATCATCCCATTCTGTGATGTTCTATGACGCTGTCCCATTTGGTGATGTTCTATGATGTCATCCAATTCTGTGACGTTCAGTGACATCATCCCATTCGGTGAGGTTCAGTAAGGAAGGTCCACTGCCCTGCACTTCTCCCAGCACACTTGATCCAACTAATCAGTTCATTAAGAGCCCATTGTTAAGGTAAACACTGTTCTATGACATCATCCAGTGCAGTGCAGCGCAGTGACGTCACACCCCTCGTTGTTCCATTCATAGCAGTGCAGTGCTGTGAACAATGACATCATGCCTATTTAGTACAGCACTGTGACATCATGCCACTCAGCACAGCCCTGCGCACAGTGAAGTCATCCCCAGTTGAGTGAAGAGCTTGACATCCTCCCGTACCGTGCAGCATAGTGTGCTATGACGTCATGCCCTAATTCAGTACAGCTCCGAGACATCCTCCCTTCCAGCAGAGTGCTGTGCACAATGACGCCATTCAGCAGAGTGCTACATCACCCCATTCAGCACTGCACTATGCACAATGACATCATACCCATCCATTACAGCACAAATGTTTCCCCCATTCTTCTTGCTATTTTTTAATGATAATTATGCTAAAGCTAATGTTATTGAAAATGTATTGTTATTATTATCAGAAAATATGAATATTATGCATTATATATATTTAAAAAAATCAAGTATAATAATAATTTGCTAGGAAATAATCAATAGCACTTACATAACTGACATATATTGTAAAAACTGTAATAATAACGCAATAATAACCACAACAACAACAACAACAACAACAATAATAATAATAATAATAATAATAATAATAATAATAATAAACAATACTGATTGGTCCTGTTTGTGTAACAATGGTGCTTTTGATCTTTTTTTTGATGGTCAACAAAGATAAATAGACTTCAGATTTTGGTCAATAAAGAACTTTTATTTCGCAAGGCTTTTACTTTGTCAGGCGGGAGTTGTGTGGGTCACGTGTTAAAGTTGAGCTCGTTTGTGTTGCGTTTGGCTCGCGGTTGTGGACGCTGGCCGACTGAGCTGAAGGACTAACGCAGCTTCTCTGAGTTTCTGTATTTTATTGATTATTGATTATCTCTGTGTGTGTAGAGGCTGATGGAAGAGAGCGCGTGCTGCGTGCTGTTCTGGGCCGCTGTAGTGTGTGTGTTGGTGCTGTTGGGGCTTTTTATTCGGGCTGATTGTGATTTGACACTCCTGTGGGCGAAAACATACGGCACTAAACCAGGTAAAGACCCCCAGCTGCACCTCCACAGGAAAGGCCGATGTGTGGAATTAACACAGACTTCTAATGTATCTCTGCTGAAGTTCACTGTGTCAGAAATAAGTGTCCCAGATATGGATTAGGCTTAGTCTTAAAGGGGAACTCCACCGATTTTTCAAAATTTCTGCATAAGTCAGAGTGGTTTGGTGTGAAATCGTTCAGATGTCTTTACAGTGGTGGTGATAGGAACCAGGGGTCGCCATGACGACAACCCAAATAGAGCCATTTTATTAGCTATCCAAAACAATCAGTGAGCCTATTTTGCCTTAGAACACCTTTCATGTATCCCTCCACCATGAATGGATTAACATAAATTGATTAAAGTGCGATTTAGTCCAAAACTTTATCACAAAACTACAGTAAAACGGTGTCTCAGTCATCAGGCAGTGAATTTATAACCATTTCCTGTAGTAACTTTCTGTGAGGGAGCTTTTAGAGGGTGGACGTCTGGTTCCTATCGCCACCACTGTGAACAATTGTGACTCGGTAAGTTTCTCTAGAACAGAGCGTTTCACACCAAACCACTCTGAACCGCTCTGATTACATCTTAACCATTTAGTTATGCAGAAATTTTGAAAAATCAATGGAAGTTCCCCTTTAAACTGCAATAACAGTGGAATATGTTGCTTTTATTTTCATACAAATAGTATTCAGAGAAAGCCTGTATAGAGTAGCCTGAGAATAATAATAATAATAGATAATATTTTTTATAACATGTTTCAATAACATATGGACACTTACAATGGCAGGACAGTGTTAGACAACATAAAAGACATAAGGGACATTCTGTCAGGACGTTAGTTTAACGGGAGTACAAGTAAAAGAGATAATATGTTTATGTTATTCCATCGAGCAGCATGTTGAATCTGTAATGTTATGCAATGTCTTGCAAAACCTTTATTTCTGCATTCGCACACTTGGAGTGCACTTTGTTCCACTGAGTAAAAGTTGACTCGGTGTCTCAGGCATGTTAAATGGGTGTGTTGGGGAAGTTGAGTAACTTGAGTCAGTTTTTAAGTAAATGAGAAGACTCAATTCACAGCTCATGTTGATCAGTTTCTGTTTATTAACACCTTTACATAGAACAAACATAAATGTGGTGGTTTTTCTGCACATTTTAATACACAGTTTCTATTTAGTTGCTGAATTTATCATATTGAAAAAAAAAACATAAAATAGAACCTGTGCCATAACTTTTGCACAAGATATGTTTTATGTTATATTGATTCTATTATGTTAAATTCAGTAAATAAACAGTAATTGTGTATTAAAATGTGCAGAAGTGTCTCTCTGTAGATGATGAGTTCACTTATTTAAACTCAGAAAATCAAGTACAACATGTCATTTGACCAGGGGTGCCAAAACATTTGCATACAGCCGTGTTGTGCGTGTACAGGCAGGTGTGCATTTGGGCTCCCTGAGGTTTTAACTGTGCTGTGTTCGCTCTGCTCTGTTTGTAGATGTGGCTCTGCGAGGGAAGGTGGTGTGGATCACCGGAGCGTCGAGCGGAATTGGGGAGGAGCTGGCGTATCAGCTCGCTGCCGCCGGAGCTCGACTAGTACTGTCAGCACGCAGAGAGGCGGAGCTGGAGAGAGTCAAGCAAAACTGTTTAGGTACACAGACTGTAATACAATATTAATGTTTTACAAAATATTAGTATTCATTTATTTTCTTTATCCCTCAGAAACAAACACCTGCCTTTGTTCCTGTGCCTTTAAAGGGCCCATACCATGGAAAACTGAATTGTCCTGCTTTTTTTTAATATGTAAACAATGTTATAGTTTCAAAAGTCAGCAAAGTCCATATATGCAAATTAAGTGACTCATTAATTTTGAGTGAAGGATGATTCAGTACGGCTGCTCGATTATGGCAAAAATCATAGTCATAATAATGGTCAGTATTGAAATCACGATTATTTAACAGGATTACTCACTGAAAATTTAAATAATAATTCAACTGAAAAACAAAAAAGGTTAAAAAATAAAATATATAAATGTGTATACAAATAAATAAGTAATATAAACATAATAAATATAAATAAACAAGTTCAAAATAAATAAGATCCACTATGTTATGCAATTCTACAACATACTAAAAACTACTAAACATGTATAAAAACCAATAAATAACAATAAATTAGACCAAAATAAATGAGATAAGCTTGGGCTTTTAGGGAGGGGCAGAAGCACACCCCTCTAAAGGAAAGGGGAGCTCTGGATTCATAACACAAGACAAAATGAGCATCATTGTGAAACAGAATGCAGCACAATAATCATTTTATCATGATTATCTTGTTTTCATAACATATGATAAAATTTGATTAATCACCCAGCTTTACAATACAGGGCAGACAACCAGAACCAAAATATCATTTATAGAACATGCGCATATATATATATATATATATATATATATATATATATTTGCAGCTTATTTTCCATGTATGGACTGTATGGAGTGAGGCGTGAATGTTTGTTAACCCCTTAAAAGGCCAGAGCCCAAAGTTTCATTACGCACTTCTATAATCTAAGAATAGCTCAACCAGTTTGCACTGAAGTCCCTGTAGTTACTGAATAATAAGCCTTAGTATGTAATAAGCCTGGATTTTAAGAGGTTAATTATATAGTCACAAAACAAAAGCTACAACTTTTTTTTTTTTATCAAATTCAAATCATAATAAAATCTCCTACTTACAAACAAATATGTGGTGTGCATTGAAATTCTATAATCTGCACTTTCCACTTCATTTCTCCACTTGTTTCAATGAGCTACGAGTCAGAAGTCATTAATAAATCAGTTGATCCACCGTAGTCGAGTTCTCCTGCTTCTAAACAGCAGTTTTACAGAGTAAACTAAGTAAAAATAAAGCAAAGAAGCCCCTAAATGCTGTTTTTAATATTGACATTTCTTCCGTCACAAAAAGTAGTCCCAGCAGCTTATAGTAAAGTAACCATGGGTGCTGCTTAGCAACCAATCAGACTGTGTGGGTGGAGCTAAACATACATTTACAGCAAGATTTAATTTATTAGTGAGTTTGTCCATCTGTGCTGCAGTAACAGCCTCTACTTTTCAGGGAAGGCTTTCACTAGATGTTGAACATTGCTGTGAGGATTTGATTGAGCATTAGTGAGGTCAGGTACTGATGTTGAATGGTCAGTTCTGGATCACTCCAACTCATCCCAAAGGTATTGGATGGAGCTCCATCACTCCAGAGAACACAGCTCCACTGCTCCACAGCCCATTCATGGGCATGGAGACCTTAGGCTCATGTGTGGCTGCTCCAGAGCGTCCCAATCTATTGGTCAGTGCTTTTCTATCCAGATTGTATACGTTGTTCACCCCTTCTCTTTTCTTTGCTATCAGAGCGCTCCACTCTAGAAGATAAGGATGTTCTTGTTCTTCCGGTCGATCTGCTGGACTGGGCGTCACACCAGGAGAAAACCAAGGCTGCTTTGCGCCACTTCGGCAATGTGAGTTTCTTTCTGGTTTGAAATTCATAAAGCAGGTCCATATCTCCGTCCTGCAGTTCAGTAAGGTCACAAATGAACAGTGCACTGTTATTGATGCTCAGTCTGAACATCCTGATCCTGCTTTGTGCAAAAAATTGTTAAGTTGTAATTATTAGAGAAATCTTTCAATTGTTGAGCATCTTAATCAGCAGTGTTTTTCCATTCAGCATCCTGATGCCACTTTAAATGTGCGTCTGCAGATAGATGTGTTGGTTAATAACAGCGGCCGTAGTCAGCGTGGTCTGTTTGTGGATACGGATGTGGAGGTGTACCAGAGCCTGATGGAACTCAACTACCTCGGCACCGTGTCCATCACCAAGCAGGTGCTGCCCCACATGATCCGCCAGGGCAGCGGTATCATTGCAACCGTCAGCAGCCTCGCTGGGCTGGCTGGAGCTCCGCTGGCCACTGGATACTCAGCCAGCAAATATGCACTGCAGGTTAGAGATTCACAGAATATAGACACATACATTCACCACTCACTGGCTGCTTTAGTAGAAACACCCACCTTGTACTTTCATTCACTGGCCACTTTATTAGAAACACCCACCTTGTACTTTCATTCACTGGCCGCTTTATTAGAAACACCCACCTTGTACTTTCATTCACTGGCCGCTTTATTAGAAACACCCGCCTTGTACTTTCATTCACTGGCCGCTTTATTAGAAACACCCGCCTTGTACTTTCATTCACTGGCCGCTTTATTAGAAACACCCACCTTGTACTTTCATTCACTGGCCGCTTTATTAGAAACACCCACCTTGTACTTTCATTCACTGGCTGCTTTATTAGAAACACCTACTTTGTGCTTCTATTTACTGGCCACTTTATTAGAAACACCCGCCTTGTGCTTCCACTCACTGGCCGCTTTATTAGAAACACCTACTTTGTGCTTCTACTTACTGGCCACTGTATTAAAAACACCCACCTTGTGCTTCCACTCACCGGCCGTTTTATTAGAAACACCTACCTTGTGCTTCCACTGACTGGCCACTTTATTAGAAACACCTACCTTGTGCTTCCACTCACTGGCCACTTTATTAGAAACAGCTGCATTATAGCTCCACTATGTAGGTATATAATTATAACCATAGTCCATCTGTTTCAGGTTTAGTTTATCAGCCCTCCATTCATCATTGGCCAGTTTCTGACCACAGGACTGCTGTTGTCCATATTATTAGGGTGGTGGACCTCCTATAACACAGGGTGTCCTCAATTGCTAATGTAGTTTAACTCAGTGGATGAAACTTTTGCCTGTTGGTGAAGTAAACTGTGTCTCTCTTCAAGGGCTTCTTTAACTCTTTACGGCCGGAACTGACCGATTCCCCCGGAATAACCATCAGTATGATCTGCCCGGGACCCGTCGTCTCCCAGATCGTGCAGAACGCCTTCACTGAGCACGTAGAAAAGGTAACGTACCAGCACACAGGCCATTCAGCAGAGAAACACAAAAATAACTCATTACAGACGTCCTAATCGGTCAGAGCCTTGGGCTCTTAAAGCGACAGTTCTCCCGCCCCCTTATTAGAACGTACCAAACATAGTCAATCAGCCAAGACATGTCCGTAATCTGAAGTTTGCTTCCTTAGTTTTGCACTGCAGCTAAATAAAAAATAACAGGCAAAATTCATGTTTTAGTATGACTGCTGCTACTGTCTTCAGCTATGCTAATGTATTTTAGGCCATGTTTATAGATAACAGTAACTGCGTTTACATGCAGCCTGATAATCCTTAATAATCCGACTAATAGCTCAATCAGAGTAGAATACGTCCATGTTTACACCTCAGTCTGAATAGACTAGTCGGATTGAGGCCATTCGGAATACAATTACTATCCGACTGATCGAGGTGGGTAATCCTGTAAATAATCAGTCAAATAGGAGAATAATATCCGTGTAAACGCCTGTATCTGATTACATTCCCTATCGGAAAGTTTAAGTCCGTTCTGATCATGTTCGTCACGTCATAGTGAAAGTTTCGACATGGCGGAGCAGAAACTGGTCTGCAGAGGAGACGAAGTTTATGCTCTGATCTTTAAAAGACGGCGGTGGGACGGACGTCCAGCTTATGTGTCTCAGAACACGACGTCTTCCTCTCGGCCTTCTTTAATAAGGACATGTGAAGGACGTTTTCCTGAGTCTGACATCATTTTAAAGCAATTAAAAACACAAGCACTGCTCACTGCTGCTCATCTCAGTCTGACCGGACTCACGTGATGCTGGTTGTCATGGTAACGTCTACACTAAGTGTTTCTCTACATATGCGTGTAATTTTGGATCGGAGTTCTTGTAGTGTGCATGTAACTTTCCATCAGGTTGTTGAGTAGAGTGAATATAAACACCTCAGTCTTAATCTGTAATCAGAATGTATTCAATCAGATTTGTAAACACAGCCAGTGAGTCTTACAGTGTCAGAAGCTGCATAATCAAGTCTGAAAAACCAAAAGAACCAAAACCAAAGAAAGCACCTGCACTGACCCGTGTTCTTTTCTGTCTCTCTCCATACAGTCATTGTCCAGTGCTGGTGACCAGACACACAAGATGTCCACTGAGCGCTGCGTCCAGCTCATGATGGCCGGACTGGCCAATCGGGTGAAGGAGATGTGGATCTGCCACCAGCCGTTTCTGCTGTTCGTCTACGTGTGGCAGTACATGCCCACCCTCGCCTGGTACTTGACCAACAAGCTGGGCAGGAAGCGCGTCCAGAACTTCAAAGCTGGTCTGGTGAGAACCTGCAGCATGTTTCTACCAACACCAAACGACAATTCGGCAAGAAATCAGATCTACACAGTCACGTTTCCGTTCGAAGGATTTTTTGGGCGAAACACTTTAACGCTTAAAAATGTTTGTTGATTTAGGCTACACTCTTAAAAAGATGGTGCTTCAAGGGTTGTTTGGTAAAGAAAATGGTTCTATATAGAACCATGAGCACTCAAAGAACCCTTTACATGATTGAAAGGTTCTTCGGATTGATGGAAAATGTGCATGAATGTGCTATAGACAGTTCTATACAGAACCTCTTTGAAAATCTTTATAGTATCCCAAAAGTGTTGACACAGTAACAATAGGAGAACCCTTTTGGGTGCTATATAGAACCCTTTTTAAAAAGGTTCTATATAGAACCATCTACAGCACATTCTCCATCAATCTGAAGAACCATTTAATGATGCAAAGGGTTCTTTTACATGTTCATGGTTTTATATAGAACCACTGTCTTTACCAAAGAACCCTTGAAGCACCATCTTTTTTAAGAGTGTATGCTAACGCAGTATTTTATCAATGAACTTTTTTCAGTTCAACTTTAGCAGAAAATTTGTTGATCGGTACCTGAATGTTGTGAAAACCTACACTGGAAACATGCAAACAAACAATTTTTTTTGAGAAAAGAACACATTTTACTGTCATGTGACTGATTTTCCTCATATTCCTCTTAAAACACAAACAAACCCAAACATCTGGAGGCCAAGAAGACCCAGCAAACTGGAAATAAGAAACAAGCTGCAAACACAGAAAACACTTTCATCAAAATGGCAAAAACTGAACTGCATTTCATAGAGAGATACTTTATTGATCCTGAAGGAAATTTAGTGAATAAACACGCTGCAAATACAGGAACACATGCAACTGCAGAAACGCTGATAATCCAGTCACAACAAAGCGGAGACGTTTCCGGAGGACGGAGACATTCAGCAACACAAACATTCACCGGTAAAAGTTAGTTACCTTTTATTTGAGCAGATTATGACTGTCACTGTATGGTAATGGGAGTCAGCTGTAGAGAGTAACTATAAACGATTAACGAGTAACAGCAGATTAACGACCACAGCACAGCTACGACACGTCAGATAGCAAACTAGCCAGCCAGATTAGCCGTGAACTTGAGAGGTGAGTGTCCGTGATTTTCCATCATAGATATTCCGTCCCCTTTGACACCTCAGTTGTGTTGTGACCGGCTTTGCAGCGTTTCTGTAGTTGCCTGTTCTCTTTATTTGCAGTGCATTTGTGAAATGCAGTTCAGGTGTTGTCATGTTGATGAAAGTGTTTCCTGTGTTTGCAGCACGTTTACGAGTTTGCAAAGTGTTTTGATTGAACTGTGAGTAGAGTTTTGTTGGCCACCATACGAACAGCATGGTTTGGCTGCACTGAGGTGGAGACGAGAGCCACAACCTTTCTGAACGGAAAAATCAAACATCTAATAAAACAGCTTCGTAGTGTGGTGGTTAACATGCTCGCTCTGCTAAAGGGAGAACAGGGTTCCATTTCCTGTTTAGGCAGGAATCAGAAAGACCCCTATAACAGTAACAGACTAATGAGAATCATTTGAGAATGTTTCAGATGTTCACAAATGAAAGTATCTGCTAAATATATAAATGTAGACCTGATGTTAATTTGTCTACTTTGCGGTTCTTTTTTGCCTCAGTAAAAAGGCTGCAGTGAAATAAGGTGTAAACTTCATTAAACTCAATTAAACTACATTAACTAATGTTTTCTTTTGGAGGAATAATTAGCATGTCACAATACTAATCAAAAATCTTTAAAAATCTTGATGGCATCGCATCATATTGCAATAGTACAGGGTGATTCAGAAAGGTTCATCCGATTTCAAAGCGCCATATTTTTACAACCGTGAGGTGCCTATAGGAACCAATCACAATCCAACTGAAAG
This sequence comes from Colossoma macropomum, assembly GCF_904425465.1. Taxonomy (NCBI): domain Eukaryota; kingdom Metazoa; phylum Chordata; class Actinopteri; order Characiformes; family Serrasalmidae; genus Colossoma; species Colossoma macropomum. The sequence continues at coordinate 48,301,546 of NW_023494791.1, forward strand.
AGGGGGTCATAGAGTTTCTGGCTGTCAGTGGAAGATGGCTCCCTTCAGTCTGAGAGGAGATGAGACCCCTGAGCAGAAAGCGTTCTGCGCTCTCCACTTCAATAAGAGTGAATCAGTCATAACTGTGCAGTGTGATTTTCATGGGCAGTGAAGCTCCAGCAGCTCAGAGCGTTCGGCGTTGGTTCCACAACACTGGATGATCTCCGAAATCGCACTGAAAGAGCCGTGAGTGCAGCGACACCCGACATGCTCAATCCAGTATGGGATGAGTTTGACTATGGTGTTGATGTTGCAGCTGGAGGAGGTTCATACTGAGACCTTGAACAATTACATAATAAACTTTATACTCATTTAAACCATTTACAGTTCACTGCATTGATCTGTAATGATTTACAAGTGAAATAAATCATTTTGAAATCGGGTGAATCTTTTTTAATCACCCTGTGTTGTGGAAAGTCCCGCCCCTAGAAAACACTGTTATAAAGTGTCAGAAACCACATAATCAAGTCTATTACAGATACTAAACAACTGAACAACTCCACATGGTTTGAGGCGAGGCAGTTAGCACCATGCTAACTGGTTTACATAAGCTTCCACTACTTGTTAGCTACATTGGCCCTGTAGCCCTCGTTTAAATATGATTTTTTTTTTTATATATAATTTTTTCAGAGCTGTGTCTTTAATGAGTGTTTTCTCTCTGCTGGATCTTTCATTCTGATAATAACAGTGATTTATATTTTGCCAAACCGTTCTTTAAAAATCATCCACATTAGTTCTTTTGTAAAACTTCTCCAATTTGTTTTTTTGTTTGTTTATAGGATGCAGATTCTGCGTACTTCACCAAGCCGAAGGCCAAGACCACCTGAGAAACAGACATCACTACTAATGGGCATCATAAGGGCATTAGCCTGTTTTTATACTGATAGTAACCTTGGCTTGCTTTTATAAAGACTAACAGTGGGTCAGTATGTAGGTTGTGTAAAGCTGAACTGATTTGTTTGAATAAAAACACTTCAATGTGTGATTTAACAGATTAAATGAAAATTCGACTGAAAGCTACAAACGTGTTGTACTTCTTAGCTCCAAACCTCTGCCTTCGCTGACCTTGAGATCAGATGTAGTTTGTTGCATAAAATCCCATCTTTGTATGGATTTTTACAAAATCTTTCACTACACTAGACGACTGAGTAGGACCTTTTAAAACAATCATTCATGACTCTGTAGCTGGTGTCCTGCCCATATTAGAAACATTAGAAACTTTACAGAGTCCTCCTGCACATGCGCACATCTTTAGTATAGTGTAGTAACTTAGGCCCTGTCCCATTTCATCCCTCTCCCCTACCACTCAGCCCTACTCCTCCGTTTTTTGCGTTCACGTCTAGGTGTAGGGTGTCCTGCTTCTTGTTGAGATAGAGGGGTAGGGCGAAGTGTTAGAGCTACATGACCCTCCAAACAGAGAGTTATGAGGAAAAGAAAAACCAGTAAGATGGCTGAACAAGAGACCAAAGAAACACACAAATGTGAGAATTTGCTCTTAAAAAATTATGATAACTATTGGATTATCTTAGTTTAATGTTGTTTCAGTGTATTATGGTCGTTTTATTCATAATAAGCATTAAAAAATCTCTAGTTGTACACTGATGTCTCCGGAGCTGGTTAGCTAAATTTCCCGTTCCACTTTAAACAGTCCAGCAGTTCCATTCTGGCGCATCATATATCAGAACTGCTGCTCCATTTAAGGTGGAACAGGAAAATTCGAACAAGAATCTGGCGAATATCTGACTTCAGCTTCATATCACTGAAGAATTAGGGGTGGGTAATAATAAATAATTGCCCCCCTCTTTGAAGGCATTTGATGCCCTAAATGTAACTAAAGCCCAGCAGTGAGGAGCTGAACTTTACCCTCCTCTGCTGTCACTGCAGACTGGCAGGGTCGCCTACAGAGCAGCGCTGGTAGCTGTTAATGAAGTGATGCTCTTTTTATTTGAGGGTCCCATTTCAGAGGGAAGATTTCAACCACTACCCTGGAACTCAGTTCCAAGGGGCAACACTCGAAAACAAGGGGTAGGGGTAAAAAGAAGAAATGGGACGGGGCCTTAGTGTTTCAGTTGTGTTTTTTGTGTTTTTAATGTTAATTCATCCTTCAATCAGACTGTTGTACAGACTCGGATTAATGTTCCTTTCCACCACGAAGAACAAACTACATGTGAGCGAACACTGCTGTGCTCTGAACTGACGTCATAAGACTCACCAGAAAACCCCACCAAAGCTGCAGGCTCTGTCTGGTGTGGTAGTTTAGAGGTGTTTGGGAGTTTCAGGCTGCAGTCTGAGTAGCAGGTGTTGGAATATAACAGTGTTGAAGTTTAATCCTAGACTTACTTTGATGTGGCATCATTTCAGTGCACAGGATTGTTGGCTTGCTTGTGTGTAGCATTATTAATATTCTGAACGTTGAACAACCTCATACTTCAGAGGATCCAGCGACACTCAGGGAGGAAAAAGTGCATACAGGACAAACGTATCAGCTTCGCCATTCGTTATTCCCATAGAGTTTACACACCCCGGTTCCTAATACGGGCATGAACTGCACTGCCTGTATCGTTCAGGATAGATTTTAAAGCTCTGCTACGAGTTTTTAAGGCTCTAAATGACCTTAAAGCATCGCTTACATCACAGAGTGTCTGTTTATGATCTCAGATCTGCAGATACTGACCTACAAACACCTTCAGTAAAACACAGAAAACGTGGAGAGACTCGTTCAGTTATTCTGCTTCTAAACTGTGGAGCTCAGTTCAGCTTTTATTAGCCAGTCGAGCTCAGAGCTCACTTTTAATAAACATCTGAAAACACAGCTCTTTAACTCAGAGCTTCAGTAAAACTCGACGTCATCCGTACATCCAATCAAGCTGAAACGTGGCATGCAGCATCTAGTAGACAGACTATAAATGAATCTCTAAGGACAATTTGATACATTGAAATTTATGGTTGCCATCAGCCAATCAGCATTCAGCAGGCTTTTTACAGGCTTAATATTGACCAATCATCATGAAACTTCAATGGTGTCTTTATCTAGCCACTTTGTAGCAACCAGTGAACAGATTTGGCCACTGGGGGGTGCTAGTCATGAAAATCATTGTTATTAATAGATAATTACGATAATTTTGACCCAAAATCTGTATGAATCACATGTGATAAACAAATTTGCAATTACAATTTTATTTTAAAAATGCACAGGTTTTTTTGTGATCGTTAACTGTTTGAAAACCATACTTTTCAAACTAGTCTCTGGATTTTAACCCAAAGTTTTCAAAATAGGTGTAGAAATATCCTTTGGCCTCTTTAGGTAAAATGATCATTTAAAAAACGTTCACCTTTTAACTCAACGTGACGTTGCTCTATCGATTCATCACTGGGGCCATGGCATTGCTAGCTTCATTTGCTATAACTCATCAGTCTGCAACATTTGGTCCAGATTGGCCTATAGGGGGTGCATTAACACTCAAAAACACTAAAAATCATTAAAAATGCTATTACAGTGTTATTACGAAGTCGACAGATAAACAAGGGGTGCCATTTGATTCAGTTCGCTGACCTGAATAACTTTGTAATAACATGTTATGTCAGAAATTTCACTCATTGTCTGGTATTTTGGCTTAAATTTGTTTGGTACACTGTACCTTTCACCATGGTTGCCTACTAGGCCTGATTGGGCTAAAGCGTGCTTGGACCCGCTCATTGCCGCTTGCTTCTATATTTATTATTATTAATATTATTATTATTATTATTATTATTATGAAGCACAACTTCAGAGGTTGATACCTGAACCTGATGTCTACCTGTTGAAGCTGTAGTGTGTGGTTGATTAACATGGAGAGTCATTTTGGTGCATTTTAATTGGTGTGTTTACTAGAAAAACACACATAATAGAAGACAGTGGAACTTTCCTCAGCATCCGTCTCCTATTATCAGGATCTTTTCAGTCATTTATAGTAACTTAATGCACCAAAGTTACTGTTCATGGTTAACAGCATCAACAGAGGATGAAAAAGGTTCTCCTTTAATGGTTCCACACACTCGAGAAGCTCTGAACAGAACAGATGAGGAATAAAAGAGTATTGAAAACCTGTATTTCTCATACGTACAGTGCCATGCTCGTATACACACAGCTGTGTGGTAGAAAGAGTGAATGTACAGGAGGAGGTTGGCTTGTAAGATCATGTACAGGCTCTTCAACTGTAAACGGTCAAAAAAAGGTTCTCTAACATTTAAAAAATAAAGTCAAGGCACGTCCTTGAAATGCACGTTAACACGAGACGACTCTTCTCACGCGTCTACGTACAGTTGAGAACCTTAACATGAGAACAGACTGAATAGATTAACAGGTCGGATCCTGGAAGCACTGCAGTCTGAACAGGAGCGCTGGACAGTGGACAGGAAAGAATTTATAGGGTTTTTAAGTCATTTTAGTGTTAAAAGCTCTGCACACTTAAAAAGATGGTTCTTCAAGGGTCTATATAGAACCATATAAGAACCCTTTGCATGATAAAAGGGTTCTTTGCATCATGAATGTGTTCGTCAGATTGATGGAGAATGTGCTGTACGTGATGTGTGGTTCTATATAGAACCGTTTTGAAAAGGGTTCTTCTGCTGTGCCAAGCTTCACATTGTAACACTAGAAGAACCCTTTTCAAAACGGTTCTATGTAGAACCATGTACAGCACATTCTCCATCAATCTGAAGAACCATTTCACCATGCAGAGAACCCTTTTATCATGCAAAGAGTTTTTTGAGTGATCATGGTTCTATACAGAACCATTTTCTCGACTAAAGAACCCTTTGAAGAACCATCTTTTTTAAGAGTGTAATTCAAAGGTACTCCTTACTTAGGATTTCTCAGTTAGCTGGAGAACATAAGCCAAAAGTGAGGATTATGCAATAGGAATGTTTCTCACCTCTAGGCTCTGCCCACAAATGTGTTCTAGCTACTGTTGTGAAGTTGGATAAGTTTTACAGAACGCTCCTGTATTCTGCAAGTCGGGTTCTACAGTTTCTCATTAGGCTGAATGAATAACCGACTCTAAATGTAGGTATTGTGATATAAACTGAGTCTGTTCTACAGTTTCTCATTAGGCTGAATGAATAACCGACTCTAAATGTAGGTATTGTGATATAAACCGAGTCTGTTCTACAGTTTCTCATTAGGCTGAATGAATAACCGACTCTAAATGTAGGTATTGTGATATAAACCGAGTCTGTTCTACAGTTTCTCATTAGGCTGAATGAATAACCGACTCTAAATGTAGGTATTGTGATATAAACCGAGTCTGTTCTACAGTTTCTCATTAGGCTGAATGAATAACCGACTCTAAATGTAGGTATTGTGGTATAAACTGAGTCTCATTAGGTTAATGGGATTTTTAACTAGCGTTCTGTAAATTTTATCCAAGCTCAACAGCAGCTACTAAAGAAAGCATCTGTGGGTGGAGCCTTTTGTTCACCGGCGCAGTCTGATAACCATAAAATGCCAAAATGAGGAATTCAGTTCTGCATTGATTGGCTTGTTACAGTACATTCATTACAACATAACTCAAGGCCAACAAGTCACACACATTAAAAAAGCTGTTGTAAGCAGAAGAAGAGGATGGTCAGTGTTTGCTGGTGATGTTTTACAATCTTTTGGTACTTTATCTTTTCCCCATGACCACCAAAGGCTCTACTGGACAGCTTTAAATTAGCTTCAAACTAATTTGGTCAGTCTATCCTAGTGGTACCTCCATCCAGCACATATTAGAAAATGCTTTTTACTGAAAATATTGAGGAATCGTTTAATTTTTTGATTTTAGACTTTAATTTGAAGTAAATTTTACTAGCTTTGCTCTACCCAGACCTTTTAGCCCATCACTGGGTCCACAGTGTAGCTCTAATCTGGCTCCCAGTAAACCTGTCCCAGGTATTTAGAGTTCTTGACCTGGTTCAGGTGTGGTGGGATCTGGGATAGGACAAGAACATGGACCAGCTGGTCAGCTCCAAGGACTGGGTAGAGAATCGATGACCTACAGCACCATTCAAAAGTTTGGAATCACTTGTCATGTGAATGACGTCTGTTGTATTTTCAGTAATACGTTATTCAGTGTAGATATAAATGTTATAATAAGCACCAATTCGCATTTCAGATGCTTTAATCGACATTTCAAGCATTGTGAAATAGTATATAGTTCTCTATCAAGTATAAACTGATAAAATAATGTACTGTGTGTTCAGTTTTTATGTCAAATTATCTGCTTACATGTTCGATCACTAATTTTGGATCAGACACAGCAGTGCTGCTGGAGTTTTTAAACACTGTGTCCACTCACTGTCCACTCTATTAGACACTCCTACCTTGTCGGTCCACCTTGTAGATGTAAAGTCAGAGACGATAGCTCATCTGCTGCTGCACAGTTTGTGTTGGTCATCCTCTAGTCCTGCATCAGTGGTCAGAGGACGCTGCCCACAGGACGCTGTTGGCTGGATATTTTTGGTTGGTGGACTATTCTCAGTCCAGCAGCGACACTGAGGTGTTTAAAAACTCCAGCAGCACTGCTGTGTCTGATCAACTCAGACCAGCACAACACACACTAACACACCACCACCACGTCAGTGTCACTGCAGTGCTGAGAATGATCCACCACCCAAATAGTACCTGCTCTGTGAGGGTCCATGGGGGTCCTGACCACTGAAGAACAGGGTAAAAGGGGGCTAACAAAGTATCAGAGAAACAGATGGACTACAGTCTGTAACTGTAGAACTACAAAGTGCACCTATATAGTAAGTGGAGCTGATAAAATGGACAATGAGCGTAGAAACAAGGAGGTGGTCATGATGTTATGCCTGATGGGTGTATATATTTATTTGCAACCAAAGGAGATTTATTTGATTGAAACTGATACCAAACTTTTGAATGGTGATCCCAAACTTTTGAACGACAGAGTATAAACAGCAAAAAGGGAGAAATAAATGAGAGAAATATCAGCCAGCCCTGATACGGCTTCACTGCGATTTCACTGAGCGAGTGGAGCTGCGTTTCTGACCAAAAGTGCCAAAAATCCTCACAGGACTAAAGTTGCTGTCATAACTAGACATTTTCCACTTTTGCTCAGGATGTTTTCCACCAAAAAAAAATCTTGTTTCACTAAAGGAAACCACGCTGAAAAGCCAAAGCTGGTAGCGTTTGAAGTGTAGAAGTACCAAAATGACTTGAGAGCACCTTCTTATTACTGTAAGAGAACTCAGTCTGCACAGTCCATTTTCAGAAGCCTGTGTATTTGTAATTCTATACTATATAAATATCTAAATTACCCAACAGCACCTACTTTAAGAGGGCAACCCACAGCCCTACACAGCCCTACTCAGATTTCTGCAGTTATCTGATTATTCAAATGGTCGTGCAAACACACTGATTTCTTAGATTGAAGTAAGGTCTAGAAATCTGATTAAGAAATCTGATAAAGAGGCTGGATTTCGGCTCAGTGATCAGATTTCTCAGTGATGTAAACTCTTACTCTGATTTCTTTCTTCTTTCTGTCTTCTTCTGTGAGTTTATTGGCTGGTTGTAAAGCAGAAATCTGATTACTGTCTGACTCATGTAGACCTGGAGTTTCCCCATTATCTGATTACCGAAGTGCATATAATTGTGTTGATCAGACTACTGACAAAATCTGATTTTCTGCAGCCATCGGATTATTAAGTGCATGTAAACGAATACATTCGTTCAAATATTTTTTTTGCAGAATTTAGCAGCCACTGGCTTCTATTATGAGTCAGTTTCGAGTCAACAGGTTGTTGTTATTTTGTAAGTGCTGAAAAAATTACTGTCTGGGGTAAAACGCCACCAATTTTTCAAAATTTATTTAAAATTTATTTTATGTATTTAAAAAACATAATTAAATGGTTCAGATGTAAGCAGAGTCGTTCAGAGTGGTTTGGTGAGAAACTTACCGAGTCTGAACTGTTCACAGTGGTGGTGATAGGAACCAGACGTCCACCTCTAAAAGCTCCCTCACAGAAAGTTACTACATGAAATGGATATGAATTCACTGCCTGATGACTGAGACACTGTTTTATGATAGTTTTTTTGATAAAGTTTTCGGTCAAAAACATATTTTAATCAACTTTCAATCCTTTTCATGGTGGAAGGATACATAAAGGGTATTCTAAGGCAAAATAGTCCCCAGATAGAAAATTATTTTTCAGAATGATCATTATTTTTTCCCCCATCATCAACAATACGTTTTGGATAGTAAATAAAATGGGTATTTTGCATTGTAGGCATCAGGACTCCTGGTTCCTATCACCACCACTGTAAAGAAATCTGAGTCTGTAAGTTCATCTGCAAATGAATCATTTCACATCAAACCAACCAATCAGAATGACTCTGCTTATATCTCAACTGAACTACACAGAAATTTTAAAAAAGTTGGTGGAATTCCCCTCTAAGTGTCACAGGTTGTCTAAGGTGAAGCTACATCAGGGCTGGCAGATCACAATGAGCCTCAAGGGCTTAAAACAAAACAAGAACAGTGGAAAAAGAGAGAATTCCTCCAGGCCTTTAGTGTTTTATCGTGATTCTGAAATGTCATGAGCTGCTTTTTTCCACGGAGATGCTTCACAAAATGCACCAGAGTGTCATTTAGATTTATTTAGTAATTCCAGTAATAAAAAAGTCTTTGAGTTTTCAATCAAGACGTGACGTCCAGGACGTCCACGACGGGTCCGTCAGCTGTGAAAGAGCCACAGATCTCTTTCAGTTTATCGTAGCCATAACGTACGGAGTGCAGACGGAGAGCATCGTCAGACTGTAGATGAGCTACAGGGTTACGGTTCTGATGTTCCTCCATGTGGCCTCCGTTTTCGTCCCAGCGCGTATAAATATTCACATTCTTCCTTCAGACGAGGCCACACCAGCGCGACAGTCCGAGCTTTACTGGCTGAACTGGATCAAATATTTAAGGGTGCAGCGATTGACCGCCTGGCTTAAGTGACAAACACTGCATGTCAAAAGTTTGAGGACACCTAGCTTTACAAAGAAACGTATTTAAAGGGAACCTTGACTGTTAAGATGGGTATGTCTTAAAACAGTGTACAAGTCCAATTCTATTAAAATATGGCAAATAAACCAAATGGGAACATTCTGTTTGATGATGACATATGGTTGCAGTGGAGTCAGTCCTACAGAAAATGAGAATCAAAAAAGTTTTTCTCCTCTTTGTGTCACGTTCTAGCTAAAGCTGGAAAGGCTTAATGATATGTTAGAGTTAAATTAGATGTTTAGCTCACTGTTCCTCGCTCGGTGGGTGAGAGAGAGAGAGCGAGCACAGCCTACTAGTAAAAGGATTTTGTCTATTTTTAATAATAAATAAAGTATTTTGCTTGGTTTCAAAATATATTTGAATTGTATTAGACATGGACACCATATTGGGCCCTATATGTCTTAGTCAGAGTCCCTTTAATAAAAATTAGCCTGTTTTCTTGGTCAGTTTCCAGTAACTTTACATACTGAATCCTAAGCAGGTTTATTTAGAGGAATGCAATAACATACATGTAAATATTTATGATAACTAAAAAGAAAACAAAACAAAAAAAGAAACGAAGAGTTAATAAATAAAACCTCTTTAGCTGTTATAATGGCTACATAACATACAAACTATTTGTCCATAAAATTAATGTATAGTTGTCACAATATTTACTGTTCTACTGATCAGTGTTGTTTACCTCAAAATAAACCTGAAGTTTTTTTTTAACCAATAAGTGTTTCTTAGTAAGCATGTTCCTCTGTTTTTAATCGACAGGCTTGAATTTTGGCTTAAAGGATGATTTTCCAAAATATGTAACCAAGATCACTCAGAGCGGTTTGATTGAAATTTCATTGAGTAATGGTGATAGGAACCAGACGTCCACCTCTAAAAGCTCCCTCACAGAAAGTTACTACATGAAATGGTTATGAATTCACTGCCTGATTGACTGAGACACTGACAATAGTTTTGAGAAGATTTTGACTTAAAATGTGTTTAGAAAAGCCTTTCATGGTGGAGGGATACATGCAGGGCGCTGTGATGCAAAATAGTCCCCAAAGAAAACTTATTACATTTCCACTATTTTCCATCATCAACATTCCATATAAACTCAGAAGACTCGTGTAGGTTCACTGGTGGTTCTGGATAGTAAATAAAATGTCTATATTTGTGTTGTAGTCATGGCGACCCCTGGTTCCTATCACCACCACTGTAAAGACATCTGAACCATTTCACACCAAACCACTCTGAATCTCTCTGATTACATCTCACACACTGAGTTATGAAGAAAATGTGAAAAATAGGTGGATTTCCCCTTTACGTTATGTACGGCTTTGTGAAACACCCACAGGTTCATTTTGAGGAGAACAACACCATAATAAACAAGTGACTCAAAAGAAAATAAAGTATGCATTCATCTAAAAAAAACACAGAATGTGTGTTTAGCATTTATAGCTGGTAATGGAGTGTTTTGGTGAAATACTTCGTCTGTAATATACCACATTCTTTCAAACTGATGAAGAAAACATGCTAATCTTTATTAAAAACATTGCTAAAAGCCAGGGGTCCCCAAACTTTTGACAGGCAGTATATACTGTATGGGGGTTTATTTGTGTACCGTAGGCAGGTGTGGCAGGCGCGGCAGGTGTGCCAGGTGTGGCAGGCGAAGAAGGTGTGGAAGTGGTGAAGGCGTGTCGGAGTCTGCAGGTAGGTGTTCATCATAAGCAGGCGAGGTGGAGGGGTTTGGAGGAGTAGATGGGGTATCCTAGAGGGGGGTCTGCCGCCTGCACCGTGAGGTTCCTCAGCATGACAGGGTGAGCCTGGATGCTGTAGCGCTCCTCGTCGTCGTTGGTGGCGTAGAGCAGCTCCCAGGACAGATTCGCCCACTGACCACGAACACACTCCTCATTCAGAACACCAACCTGCACCAGGTTCTCCTGCAGAGACAGCACCCGGCCTGTATACGTACCCTACACACACACACACAGGGAGAGACAGAGAGAGAGAGAGAGAGAGAGAGAGAGAGACATAGAGAGACAGAGGGACAGCATAAGACAGATGAGAGGGAGAAATGAGGGGGGAGGAGGAGATAAAGGAGAAAAGAGGATGAAAGAACGAGGTAGATTGGAAAAGAGAACATGAGAGAAGGACACAAAGAAAAATAATGAGAGAGGAAGAAAGGAGAATAGAGAAAAAAGGAGGAAGAACAAAAAAGAGAATGAGGGAGAGAGAGAGAAGTTGGGATGAGAACAAGAGAGAAAGAAGGAGACAAGAAAGAAGAAAATGAGGAAAAAGAACAAGAAATGAGAAAGAATGGGATAAAAAGAAAAAGAAGACAATGGAAGATTAAAAAAGAAAATTGAGAGAGGAAGAGAAGAAAGACAAAGAAGAAAAACAGGATGAGAGTGAAAAGAGGAGAAATGAGAAGACAAAAGGGTCTAATTTGCCGTGGTAATTAGATTTTTTGCTAAATTATTTCTATAAAGCTGCACTATGTAAGATTTCTCTAGTGGAAATGTGTAACTGCATGCAGCGTGAGGAAGAACATTTTGTAGTGTGGGTTGTGATTCGACCTTCTTCCCCAAGCAGATGGTTGAAAGAGAACTCAGTCTAAGGCCTCAGCAGACGTCTTGCAGAGACAATGAAACAAAGATGGACAACTTCGGCTTCGGCAGACACACTATTTCACTGTGAAACGCGCAGTTATTAAATAAACAATGAACAACAATCTCCTAAATGTAAAATCTGTCACTCAGTAATATTTACTAGTGCTGAGCACCAAAACATACAGGTTATCTTACATTTAGGTTCACAAGAGGACGAGGCTGAAGTTGGCTTTTTTCTTCACCAGCTTCTTGTTCGAATTTTCCTGCTCCACCTTAAATGGTGGCAACTTGGTGAAGGACGCGTCTTCTGAGGATGTGAGTGAATTATCTACTATTGTCATCATATATTCATCAGTATAATGTATAATGGCCTAAACATCGAGACAGACCTTCGTTTTGAGTCTGTGTGTGACATTAATATGTAAAGACGTACGACGTGGTGCGAAAAACTCGCATCTGACTTTTGAATGATTATTTCAGGCCTCACAGGCGACTCGCAGCAGCGCACGCTCACCGTATTTTAACCTGTTGTTACTCTCCTCCCTCAGTAACGACATTTCCTTCAGATTTAACATAAAAAATCTTACATAGTGCATAACGCCTATTTTACACACCAGACGTGACGCAGCGTGCGTTTTAATCTGGAACCACTCCATGCATTGCGAAGCAAGAGGGGCTGCTGTTTGTGTTGCGTTTTCCCATAACATAAACGTCTGTACTGCCCGTTTATTACTCATTTAAACTTTATGCAGATGACATAAAGAGATCAACAATAAAATCTGGACTAGCTGCCACGACTTGCTGGCTTTCTCACCAGGTGATGTAGCGCTATATGAAGAGGAGGAGACGCTGTGTATTCACAACATTTACCTACTAGATTTGTTGATGTGTTTATTAGTCTCGATCATATATTATAGCATAGACATTGCATTTCTTTCACTGTTTCTGCATGGAAACTACTGGTATGCGGTGAAATAGACCTGCAGTGTATACGCTGCAGTCTATACACTGCGGTTACCGTGTCTGGTGTGAAATGGGCTTAAGGTTAACATAGTTGAACTTTAACGGTTACCATGGTGAGATCCTGTCCGAGAGAGAAGAGGAAAGGTTTCTCCTGAAGAACGCCGTCATGCCAGCCGCGCTCCGTCGTCAGGCCGATAAACCAGTTGTCGTGGTAATCCTGTAGAGTCGTGTAGAGCTCCTCCAGACTCTCCACCGGACCCAGAGACGCCTGATCGATCAGCAGCTTTACACTGTACCTACACAGACACACGCACAGTCAGAAATACTGTACGCTCACAAAATTAACAGCCACAGCTTATTACTACAGAAGCTCAAACTGGTGAAGTAACTCTAAAACCGTTGAAAAATAAACTGTAAAATAAGTTTACGTTTTATTGTTATGCACAAGAAATGAACAAAAATGGCTGAAGAAGGCCCGTATGACTCAACAATCCCTCTGACAGAAAATAGCCTGCTTTCTTGGTCAGTTTGCAGTAACGTAACATAATGAATCCCAATCAGGTTTACTCGGAGGAATGCAATATCATATATGTAAATATTTATGATAACTAAAAAAATGTGAAAACAAAAGTAAACAACAAGACTTAATAAATAAAACCTCCATTAACAGTTATAATGGCTACACATACAAACTTTGTCCATACAATTAATGTGTAGTTTTATTGTATTTTTAGATATTGTCACAATATCTGCTGTTCTTTGGATTACAGTGTTGTTTACCTCAAAAAAAGTCTTCTTTACAAATCAGGATTTCTTCGTAAGCAGGAATGTTCCTGTTTTTAATTGACAGGCTTGAATTTCAGTTTAACAGAGATTTTCCAAAATATCTGCATTAATTAAATGGTTAAAATGGCCTAAAAGCACCCCTAAACAGTAACGCTCATTAAGAATGCAGAAGATTTATAAATATCATCCCCTTATCTTTAATACAGCCATACTATTGTTTTGGTTGGGGGCGAACAATAGCCATAAAAAAGCTGCTTTCATTTTAAGTTAACTTTGTTCTTTCAACGGTTTGTAGTTCTTGTTTTCCATTGTTGGAGAATTAACTTGTAAATTATGTGCTGGGTGTTGCTATGGTTACCTAAAAGCCCTGAGGGTGAGCTGATGCAGCTCTTTATTTGCTCGGAGCCAGTCGAGCCCGTCGGGCCATGGGGCGTCGCCGCAGTAAACCCTGAACAGCAGGCTGGGGCTGGGCACCGCAGCGTCCGCGCCCAGCGCCACCAAACACGACAGTGCCACCTGGCTGTAGAGCTCCCTCAGAACCTGGTCCTCCTGCAGAGCTCTGCACACCTGGAACCAGACAGAAAACAAGAACGTGAACAAAGACTAACACGATTCTTGAAGACATTTTAACGATTCAATTAAACAATTACAATTAAAGCAATCCAATTAAACAGCATTAATTATGCTCCCTTTTCAGTGAAACATGTAGTCGTTCAGGGTTCTTTAAGTACTGATGAAATCCACGATGTGCAAAGAAAAGCTTTCGCTTTAACAGAGAACAAGTTCTCTTTCTCTGGCTTGAGGACTGAACACTGGACGCAGTATGACAGACTGCCAGTTAGCTGTGGTTGTGATGTCACAGCACGAGAGTTAAACTGGTTCTGATTGATCGTACTCATCCACAGTCAGTTCACAAGATTTGGGTTATTAGGATAAATTTACTCTCTTTAAACTTGATACGTTGTTGAAAATGTAGGTGAACCATTCGGTCCTAATCCGAAGGTGATCAATCAACAGGCATTTATTCGCATGTTGTAATTAAAGACGGCATATCAGTACTGATGATACTCAGTTGGGAGCAGTTAGGAAGCAAGATGGCTAATCTGCCAATTTGGCCACTTCAGACTTGTAGTTTAATAGCTGCATATAATGAACAAAAAAGAGATGAAATTGTTTTTCGTATTTGTTTACAACTTAATTAATCAGCAGCTGAAATAAGTCATACTGTGACTGGGCCAGTAACGTTAGCTAATGCATATATATGTATTTGCACCTTTTCATAACCTAATGTATTTTAAAAGAATAATAAAATGAAAAGTCTGGAGTCAGACAGGATGTGTGGAGTCAATACAACTTTCAACATAATTTCAATATTATATGGTACAATTATGAACCCTTAATAAAGGTACTGAAGAAGGAATCATCTCGAGGGGACCACCCCTGTGACACAGCAGCAGCTTTTTTTTCTGAAATTTGTACTGTGGCTTTTCGTGATGTGGCTCTACGGGGATTATTTTCGATGTTTAATAAATAATGCTTTACAAATTAGAACACCAAACCCAAGCCAACTGCAAAGTATTCCACACCTGTTCAGGTTCCCCTTCCCAGAAGCCCTCCATTACGAACCGGGACAGGCAGAAGTGAAACCAGTCCTCGGGGAAGCAGGGACGAAGGGCCTGGAGTCTGGAGGAGGGCAGGGGGGCGTTCCTCCAGGCTGTGGCCAGGGAAAGGCTTTCTGAGTGTGGGCAGGAGAAATTAAGAGGCTGGGTGGGGTCTATGGATGGCGTGGTGGTGGTGGTGGTGGTCACAGTTGGGATTTGGTGGTCCCTGCCTTTGTCCATTGCAGGCAAGCCGAATCCCATGCCAAGGCCCAATCCCAGCGGCCTCAGCGTGGGCAAAGAAGCCAGTGCCATGTTCTCATACAGACTGTGTATTTCTGCAGAACCAGGCAGAGAAACGCCGGACTCCAGGCCAGTCTGACCTTCTTCTGTCCGCACCATTATCATCCTAACCGGCTTTCTCGCAGGAACGGGTCCGAAAAGGTCGTCCTCATCCGACCAATCGGCAAACGAGGACAAGCTGGAGCTGTCCCGCCCCCTCAGGTTAGGCGAGGAGGAGGAGTCTGGATGCCCCTGAGACGCCATGGCCATTTTAACATCACCTGGACCGGGCTCGGGGTGCTGGGAGCTCTGAGACTTGCGGCCAGAAAGCTGCAGCGAGTGGCCTTTGACCCTGCGGACGGCGTAAGCCTTGTCCTGCAGGCAGTGACGCAGCAGCATCCAGACCAGAGTCTTCAGAAAGTCGGAGCGGAGCTGGCGCAGGTGGTCGGGTGAGTCGATGATGCCAGTCAGAACGTTCCGGGCATCGGAGTAGACCCGGACGGGCAGGGCGGAGCAGGGCCTGAGGGAGTTCTCCCAGTGAGGGTTCAGGAAGCGCAGGAAACGGCCCGGACGCTCCAGCCGGTCAAATGCACCCTCAAACACCTCGTCCACACGCCGAGCCTCCACCGTGTGACAGGACGTCTCCTGCAGCTCTAAACCCTGACATATATATAAAAAAACATCAGCATGGCAAGTATTAAATATTTCATCTTCAAATATTTAAACTCAAATGTTCTGTAAAAGAACAGACACAGGCATAATAGTTTCCACCAAAGTGATCTAGAACTGTGGCGAAATCTGTAAACAGCACAGGTCTACACTCCAGCTCTCATAATCCGAATAATACAAAACAGAATTCTAACATGCACAGACTGACACAAATCCATCTGAAATATGACTGCTTCACTGATATATGGATCATACAGGCTACCTTCAGATCCATGGTTATGCTACGGCCACTTGCATGGTTACACTAGGTCGGGGTCGGCAGCCTAAACTTTAAGAAGAGCCATTTTGTCCTTTCAACAATAATCAATCCACTTTGGGAGCCACAACATTTTAAGTCCATTTTATTGAAGTAAAGTTTTACCATCTTGGCTGTAAATATGTCTGAGTATGTGCTAGTAAAGGCTAAAATATAATATAAACGAAAACTCAGACTTACTTTGCTCTGCTTTAAGCTTTAGCTCAGCTATAGCTGCTTTTCTCGCATCTCCAGCAGGAAACTTTTCCTCCAACGTAGAACAATTTCTTGTAAAATGTCTCTCAATGTTCGACTTTTTACGAGGCTGAAGTCGCTTCTCATTCGCCAGCTTCTTGTTTGAATTTTCCTGATCCATCTTAAATGACGCCTGATACGCCAGAATGTAACTGCTGTACCATTTAAGGTGGAACGGGAACATCTGAATAAGAAGCTGAGAAGATGAGATTTGTGACTTTTTAGTGTTTCAGTTTCTCGTTGCAGATTAAACGTATCAGGAAACCAGCTGGAGTGATTATAAATGCAAATAAGTCCATCGTCTCCAAATTATCGATGTTCGTATTAAATCTTTCTCTTTGCCGTTTCGTTAGCTACTAGCTAGGCAAGATTGTTGTCTGTGTTGCTATGGTGACCAGCAGTCTGCGCTGATCTTCAGGGTTAAAGGGTGAATTAGCAGTTCTACATTAACTCCAGAGTTTAAGACCATTTATTGTTAAACTGTGTTGAACGATCAGCAGAGCTTTATTTTACTGTAAAGGAGGATTATTTTATTTTTACCTAGCAATCTAATTCTGTTGTGGAGCCGCATGTTGCCGATCCCTGCAGTCTACAGCTATTTCCACAGTTATACTCCCCTCTTTTCCACGGTTACACAGCTATGAGACGATGCTATTATAGATGAGGAAAATAAACTCCAAATTCACAGTGTTCTCCCACTTCTGAGACCAAAACTCCACCCTTAACTCACCCATCCCTCAGAACTACAGTACCTTAATGTTGACCGTGCAGTAGCCGTAGCCTTTCTCCAGAACAGTGACCCAGGCCACACGATCTTGGAAACGGCACAGGAAATGAGAACCCGGAAAACAAGAACCTGGGAAACACAAAGTAACGTTCAACAAGCGGTGATGCAGCTGACCACATCAACCAGTCACAGCAGGCCCAGTAATCTTTTTTAAACATGTGTGTTATTGAATGTGTGTGTGTGTGTGTGTGTGTGTGTGTGTGTGTGTATATATATATATATATATATATATATATATATATATATATATATATATATATATATATATGTGTGTGTGTGGCTCACCTAGTACTCCATTAGCAAACGCTTGTTTTAGCGCTGATGCTAGCCTGGTGCTGAGCTGCTGGTAGTAGACGGAATCAGGGCACGGACAGGCCGTACCAGGCGTTTCGGGCCACGAGCGCTGCGGCCGGGGGAAACCCACCAAAAAGATGGGCAGAGTGAAGAGGGGCAGCAGGGGGGCTGCCAGCAGGGCGGACAGCAGCACCACAGCCAGCAGCAGCGGGCACAGCGCCCCGTTCAGTGCCAACAGGGCACCGGCAGACTGGCGGCGCTGCTTCGTCTCTGTCCACGACGTGATGAGGACGGTGAGAGTAAACTTCAGCTTCGCCAAAAACTGAGAGAGACGGTCAGAAACCAGAGACACCTGAGAGAGAGAGAGAGAGAGAGAGAGAGAGAGAGAGAGAGAGAGAGAGATTTTTATGAAATCACATGATTTTTGTGCTACACAGTGACAATAATTATTTAATGAATTCAATTCTTTATGACTTTACTTTGTTATTTCTTTATCTCTGAGCTAGCAGAGTGTGTTCTCTCTATGATGGGCGGGACTGGATGGAGGAGAATGTGAAATATGATATTACTGGTTAATATTATTTTTCTCCGCTTGCTGGTGCACAGTGATGTCATCAAAAATCAGAACACATTTAAGAGGCGGGGCTAAGGTCATTATACTTTGATGGAAGATTACAGAAAAAAGGGAATCTTTGAAATGATATCATACGATGAATCGTGCTGAATATGACAAAATACACAAATTAACAACATAAAAAACTGATTTATGAGTTTTGATTTCAGTTTGACTTTGACTTTAACACAGGGGTGGGCGATAAGGCAAAAAAATATCATGATACTTCAAGAGATTTTCACAATACAGAATATGCGTCACGATATTTTATTCTTCTGAGTTTTACTAAGTTGGAACAGACATATTAAAACCTGTAGTCCTACATATATATAATCCTAAAATAATTATAATGAATAACCTGCAACTACAATTAGTTTTATTCAATGTTTTACAAACTGTGCTGCCCTAAATCCAGTTAAACAGGCCTAATTGTGCTCACTTTGTAAAGAAACATGTACTTAGTCTGTGTTCTTTAAGTACTGACAACGTCCACAATATGATTGAACACCTTACTGTGACAGAATTTAACACAATAATGATAAAATATCATCATATTGCCCACCCCTACCTAATGACAAAAGGTCAGTGGAGCCTGTAAGCCTTCTACGATTTCTATACACGACACTCACGCTCCTCTTTTGATGCTCTACTTGCACTATCTGGAACATTGCTGCTAACACTGTGTTTACACTTTGTTTTCTCAAGTACCAGTCACCATCCATAGTCTTATCGTACCTCAGTATCTGCTGTGCTCACGTACGTTACCTGACTGCGTAACTCGCAGATCACAGCATGTTAAATGTCTTTGAACCTTATTCTCACTACCTCATGCTCAGAACTGAGTGCTGTGTCGGTGCTGCACTGTCCTGTCTGTTTACTGTGTCTAATGTCTGTTTTATTTATCGTATTTATTGTGTTGTTTCTAGTTTAATTTTCTTTGCACACTCACGTCTGCACGTTTGCACTTTGCACTGTCTATTTTGTTCCATGTTCCTGGTGGAACATAATACCGCTCCACTGTGTACATAGATGGAATAACACTAAAAGCCTCCTGACTTGACTTTGTTGCAGAGAACGTTGACCACTGTGATTTAGTCTCTTAGCTGATATTCAAACTCACCAGTATGAGCTGCACTCCGGTGCCCAGATCGTGCCAGTGACGTGCGGTGCCATCTCCATCTGCCAGCCTCACTACCACCACCACCACCATCTGCAGCAGGGCATCCTCACTGCTCTGCCACACCTAAAGCACACATACAAGATCTCATCAGCTGCATCTAAACAGTCTATAATCATGTTCTGCACACTTCACAAACAAACAGGATTTCTGTCAGTCACTAAGCAGCACTGTGAAGGGAAACAAAACTATATCGATACTGCATTGTTTATATATTCATTCCTATACTGATTCATTGATGACTTACCACTCTGAAGGCTCGTGTGAAGCCGATAGCCAAAGAGGCCGTGTGCAGCTTCTGCAAGGATGCATCCATGGCCAGGAACGCAATCATGGCTAACGGACAGACTGAACGAAAAAAGGACAAAAACAAACAGATGTGAGGTTTTTACATGTGGTTTTATACTAAAGAACGAAATCCTGGTCCTGGAGAATCCCTGCCCAGCACATTCTGACGCTCTAACAAATCTGATTCAACAAATCAGACAATGAACAAGATCTTCCCAAGTTAAAATGGGCTTGGAGAGCAGAAAAATGGGACCGGTTCTAGGAACCACTGCACTAAACAATGTCTGCAATGTTTACACAGTACATTAATACAACTGATTATAAAATAAAGTCAAAAAATAAAAATAAACTATTTATTCAAAAACTAAAGCCTCTATAATGTTCATATGATCCACACAGTCACTCTGACAGACTGTAATACACTACAGGAAGTGTAGGGGGCGATATGGCTTCTACTGTTTTATTTAAAAAGCCTCTATAATGTTCATATGATCCACACAGTCACTCTGACAGACTGTAATACACTACAGGAAGTGTAGGGGGCGATACGGCTTCTACTGTTTCATTTAAAAAGCCTCTATAATGTTCATATGATCCACACAGTCACTCTGACAGACTGTAATACAGTACAGGAAGTGTAGGGGGCGATATGGCTTCTACTGTTTCATTTACAGAGTGCTCTGTTATGATTATGATATGGCTTCTATTGTTTCACTGAACCATTAAAGAAATCGATTGTCAAACAGGCAGCAGCAAAGAGAGGAACTGAAGAACGCAGAATAGGTAGATTAATCAAATAATCAAAGTAAAGTCAACAGATTAATTGGTTATAGAAACAATATCGTATCACAATCTCCTCACCCAGGTTGAGCAGCGCTCTGCGGGCGAGTCCAGCGACCCGCAGACCCCGACTCCTCCTCCTGAAAGCCTGGACGCTGCTGACCTGCCGGGGGTACAGGGGGTTCAGGAACAAACCCCCACAAACACAGGCACCCTGGAGCTCTCTCAGCACATGCGTGACCAACAGCAGAGCGATGAGGAGCCACCCCAGCGCAGCCTGAGGGCCTGGAGCTGAACCTGCTGAACCCCAGACCTCCACTGGACCAGAACCAAAGCTGAGGTTACCTGCAGACCATCAGACACATTTAACAGGGAATTAAAAATGAACATTTTCCACACAGTGTAACCGAAAACAGCAACAAAATGACCTGTAACTGTTACAGGGTGACTTTATTTTTGGTTAACAGGTGAATAACCGTATTCATTCCAGGTCATTTTAACCTCTTATACTCGTGGGTATATTTTGTTTTTTCCATCTGAATTTACAAGCCCAAATCTTAAGGCAAATAATTCAGGCCTGCATGAAATACATGCAAATTTTTGGGTTAACAAATTAACAGAAAATGTATTTTATGATCATGAACATATTGCTATATACTTACAATTTACTGCTGAAAGCCAAAAATCTCAGATGTTCTTCGTATTTTTTTTATAAAAATAATTTTTACAGAGCAGATCACTGAAGAGACGCCATCTGAGTTTGTAGCTCAGATTTGTGGAAAAATGGGTCGACTTTCAGTAGGAAAAAAAATTGTGAGTTCAGCTTCTTTTATTATAACGGTTTAAAATTACATCACCATCTATTTGACTGGACAGAAGACAGTTACAGCTCTCATATGACCCCCACCTTTAGAATGAAGCTTATTAAATATGAAAGTCATGAAGTCAAGAACATGAAAAAGTGCATTTTTGGGTCCAAGGAGTTAAAAAGATTAATTTAAATTAGTTTTGACACTGTACAGTGAACAAAAAAGAACATTTATCACCTTCAAAATAAAGTGAAAATGTGGTTAACCAGTTAACGAAGCCATTATTTTTTTCCAGTTGATTTGTATTGTTACTCCAGTGTTCCACACCCGTCTCCAGCTGGCAACCAATTAGAAAAAAAAATTCTGAATGATCGAATGCATATATAAGAATTTTTTACAGATTTAACCATAATTAACTAACGGTGTATTTAACCTCTTTGACTATATTTATACTTTTCTTAACCTCTGCCAGAACTTTGCCCTTTTCAGTTCAGCCTGTTTTACACTAAATGCACTTCATATATGGACTATAGTATAGAAACCTATTCAAAAAGGCAAAAACCAAACACTTAAAGGGGAATTCCACTGATTTTTCTAAATTTCCGATATAATTTAACGCTCCGTTCTAGAGAAACTTAGCGAGTCAGAATTGTTCACAGTGGTTGTGATAGGAACCAGATGTCCAAAGTATTTAGTACCATTAAAGTTATTTAAGTTATGTCTTTTCACAACAGAACAACTGAACAACAACTAAATAACTTTGTTCACACCTCAATTATTGAAATATGCTGAGATTTTGAGAAACTGGCAGAATTCCCCTTAAAATTACAGATTATTGATACTCGTATGAAGCTGATAGCCAATTTCTGTTCAGAGTGATTCAGAAGGGAAAACCCTTGTCTGACTCCTGGTTACCTGGGCTGGGGGAGAGCTGGTGAAGCAGCCCAGCTTCAGTCATGGCTCCAGCCAGGAGGAGCACGGTGAGAGGGAGGCCGAACCACCCCAGGCCGAGAGAGGGCGGGTCGCGGTTTCTGCCCCGAAAAAGCACCATGACCTGGGTGAAGTCCTGACTGAGGAGGTAACCCATGGCGACGGTGAAGAGGACCACGCCAAGGGAAGAGGGGATGAAGAACGTGGAGACGGCAACACACACAGACGTCAGGAACATCACCACCAGCCTAAAACAGAATAAACACATAAATAAACACGTTTGTGTTTAATAATTTGAACAATGTGCAAACAGTGGGAGGAGCCGAACTGGAACAAAAGCAAATAACTGTAAATACCTAATGACTGTGGCTCTAGTGCAAAACTAAAGAAGCAGCTTCAGACATAATTCCACAGGTTTTTCAAAGTGTCTGCATAACTGAGTGTGTGAGATGTAAACAGAGAGATTCAGAGTGGTTTGGTGTGAAATGGTTCAGATGTCTTTACAGTGGTGGTGATAGGAACCAGGGGTCGCCATGACTACATCACAAATATAGACATTTTACTTACTGTCCAAAACCACCAGTGAACCTACACGAGTCTTCTGAGTTTAAATGGAATGTTGATGATTTTATAATTGTGGAAAATCTGAAAAAAACTATTTATTTGCCTCAAAATGTCCTACACATACATCTCCACCATGAACAGCTTTAAAAATAAATACATTTTAGGTCAAAATCTTCTCAAAACTATCGTAAAACAGTGTCTCAGATATCAAGCAGTGAATTCATAACCATTTCATGTAGTAACTTTCTTTTAGAGGTGGACGTCTGGTTCCTATCACCACCACTGTGAACAATTCTGACTCGGTAAGTTTATCTAGAACGGAGTGTTTCACACCAAACCACTCTGAACCACTCTGATTAGGTCTTGGAGAAATTTTGAAAAGTCGGTGGAATTCCCCTAAACTATATTTGTTAAACTATTGCTTTAAGCGTGGGATATTTTGATACTAGAACAGATGCTCTGGGTATTCAGATGACTGACAATCTCAAATGATTGACAGAGTACCTGACGTTGGTGGCCATGGGTGACCCCCCGAGTCCGTGCACCAGGATCTGCTCCATGGCCCACAGCAGCAGGGCGTCCAGAGGAGAGAGCATGCCCAGAGCCCAAAGCAGCGGCAGGACCACAAACAGCACGTGCAGCACCTGACTGGCCACCTGCAGCTCGGCCACGCCCCCTCCCATACACCTGCACAGAGGACGGAGGACACTTCTTAAACTCAACTAAACAGCAGAAACTCAAAGTCTTCAGATTGATGGAGAACAGGCTATAGATGGTTCTATATAGAACCTATTTGAAAAAGGGTTCTATATAGCACTCAAAAGGGTTCTTTTATTGTTACAAACTTGGCATCGTAACGACAGAAGAAATATTTTGGGTGCTATATGGAACGCTTTTCAATAAGGTTCTGTACAGAACCATCTACAGCACATTCTGAGGAACCCTTTCCTGATGCACTGAACCCGTAATCATGCAGAGGGTTCTTTGAGTGCTCATGGTTCTTTACAGAACCATTTTCTTTACTAAAGAACCCTTGAAGAACCATGTTTTTAAGAATGCACAGGCCTGTTTCCAGATATGTGTGGTGCTATTTAAGCAACAGAAGATGAGAGGGAGTGTGTTATTGTGAAATAACATCACAGCTGTGATTTGGTCACCGTGGATCATCACAGCCGTGATGTTATTGGTGATAACACACTCCTCGAGTGTTCTATTGCTTTAAAACAACAGTTAAATAAATAAAGTAATAAATGAATAAACTGGGCCGTGAACGCGGCGTTTAATATGTTTTAATGTTCGCAGTTCCTTCACCAAATTATAGTTCCTTAACGAGCAGCTTGTTGCTACGTCAGAGTAACGAGCTCCGCCCACTCGCTGCACAGCCGGCAGTTTGTTCTCCAGCTCCTTACACTAAATTCCCAAACTGTCATCACCACTGAGCAGCTTTTCAGTCGGCAGCTGTGACAGAAGAACAGCTAAACAACCTGGAATCAGCCAGAAATGAACCCAACACCATTCGCCAAACTAAATGGGCTGTAAGATGCTTTACAGACTGGCTGGAACAAAACAACATTAATACTGATCTGGCAAAAACTGACAAAACTGAGCTGAACTTGATATTGATATTTATGGCTCAGTCTGATTTGGTCAGACTCTGAAGATCAGACTACACGTTTGGCGAATGGTATTGGGTTCATTTCTGGCTGATTCCAGGTTGTTTAGCTGTTCTTCTGTCTCAGCTGCCGACTGAAAAGCTGCTCAGTGGTGATGACAGTTTGGGAATTTAGTGTCGTCTCATCTTCAGAGTCTGACCAAATCGGCTGTCAATCAAATGTGATCTTAAAAGTGTCCATTTTCTGTTTGTGGCAAAGTAAGAAGTAAAAACGTTTAAATGTCTTGAGCGTCTCCTACAGCCGTCAGAGTCGTTGCTTAGCAACGGCGTCTCAGCGGAGTGATACAGCGTTTGTGATGTTGTGGCCAAATAACAGCACAGTTAGAACACTTCTCAGCCAATCAGCTCGCGTGGCCGGAACTAACTGTTGTATAATAATGCTTAAAAAACAAATTTGAAGCGTTTGAGTCTTTAGGTTGTGAGAAGGATTCGGTTCTACCTCAGCGCCAAATCCACAGCGATGAAGGCGAGGATGTAGAGCGGCCTGGTGAGGGGGGTGATCTCGTAGGTGTCCTGAGGCTGAAACGTGGCCGTCTCCGTCGCCGTGTTGATGATCAGAGAGTATTCCGCAATGCACAGCGTCACCCAGCTGAGCACAAACACGGGCACCACCGCGCCCATCCCCGCCCCGGTGTCTCCATAGACCACGCTCAGCCTGTCAGGCAGCAGGTACCACGTACCCAACCCACAGAGCAGGCCGGCCAGCACCGTGTGCAGAACTACGTTAACCATGAACCTCTTCCCCGGCACCACGAAGCGCACCGTCTCCGGAGCGACGCAATGTGTGAATTCCACTTCCTCCTCGTCCGCCAGGATGTTATTGGCGGCCGGAAGCCTCTGGACCGCCCCCGTCCTCCGTGCAGCACACTGGGCCAACGTCTGCAGGGTGGCGCCGGCCCCCAGCATGAGCGCCCCGGACAGGATGCCCGCGCGAGCATCGTCCAGCACCCTCAGCTGGTACAGCAGGGTGCCCACGCCCCCCAGCAGCCACGGGGTCAGGAACAGCACCAGCTGGTGCACGTAGACGTATAGGGGGGCGCAGTAGCCCAGCTTAAACCTCGGCCCCCCCAGCACGGTCTGAGGGAAGCGCTTCCAGAAGAACTCCTGCTTGTAGTCGTTGAGCAGGGGGACGTCAGGGCCCATGATGGACGCAGCACGGCGGTCATCTCCCCAAACCTCCCTGAATACCCGCCGGCATCTTCAGCGTCTTCTTTCCTTTCTCACAGACGAGCAGAGTCATTTACTGAAGGAAAAGAAGTAGAAAAGGAGAAAGTCACTGGCAAAGATCTCCTCTGGGGCAATAAGACGATTTTTATTATTATTATCGTGATGAACTATGTAACAATTTTTGAGTATCATGGATATCGTCAGTAGGGGTGGGCAATACAGCAAAAACATTACATCACGAGACTTCAACACAATTTCACGATATACGTGCACTCTGTAGTTCTACAGTTACAGACTGTAGTCCATCTGTTTCTTTGATACTTTGTTAGCCCCCTTTTACCATGTTCTTCAGTGGTCAGGACCACCATGGACCCTCACAGAGCAGGTACTATTTGGGTGGTGGCTCATTCTCAGCACTGCAGTAACACTGATGTGGTGGTGGTGTGTTAGTGTGTGTTGTGCTGGTCTGAGTGGATCAGACACAGCAGTGCTGCTGGAGTTTTTAAACACTGTGTCCACTCACTGTCCACTCTATTAGACACTCCTACCTTGTCAGTCCACCTTGTAGAGGTAAAGTCAGAGACGATAGCTCATCTGCTGCTGCACAGTTTGTGTTGGTCATCCTCTAGTCCTCCATCAGTGGTCACAGGACGCTGTTGGCTGGATGTTTTTGGTTGGTGGACTATTCTCAGTGCAGCAGCGACACTGAGGTGTTTAAAACCCCAGCAGCACTGCTGTGTCTGATCCACTCACACCAGCACAACACACACTAACACACCACCACCACATCAGTGTTACTGCAGTGCTGAGAATGACCCACCACCCAAATAGTACCTGCTCTGTGAGGGTCCATGGGGGTCCTGACCACTGAAGAACAGGGTAAAAGGGGGCTAACAAAGTATCAGAGAAACAGATGGACTACAGTCTGTAACTGTAGAACTACAAAGTGCACCACGATTACTTGTTGACTTTGGCAACTTCATGCATTTATTGAACTTTAAAAAAAAATGTGTTTTTAACAGTTGATTAAATAATTTATAATATTTAAATCTATATACATTATAATAAATAAATAAATAAGATCAACTACGTTGTAGTGCACTTCCACAACCTACTGAAAACCACTAAACACAGATAAAAATTCTATTAAATAGTAATAATAATGCTAAAAATAAAGGAAAAAATCATAATCGCAATATTGAGATCACAATTATTTAATGCGATTACTTGCTGACAACATCATGCATTTATTTCTATTTTTAACAGTGGATTTCCTTGAACTTTATATGCAATTCAACTGATAAACAATGTAAAAAAAAGGAAAATAAATAACTAAAACATACATAAATAAATAACAGACAATATATAAATACAAATACAAAATAAATAAAATGAACTATGTTGCAGTTCACTTCCACAACCTACTGAAAGCTACTAAACATGCATGAAAATAATAAATAACAATAAATTAGACCAAAATAAATAAGATGAGTTTGGGCTTTTAGGGAGGAGAACAGCTGTAAAGGAAAGTTAGACTTATAACACAAGACTGACGACCACAACAAGACAAAACAAGAGCATAATTGCAAGGCAGAATGCGGCTCAATGATCGTTTCATCTCGGTTACCTTGTTTTCATAATGGTTGGAAGCCAAAACTGTAATTGAAAATAAAATTTTATTTAATCGCCCAGCCCTAATGAGGATTAATCACAGCCTGGGTTAACAGAGGACGCCGTTAACTGTCATCACCAAACAAGTTCACCATGGTTACATTTTGGGTTTTTGAAGCTGGAACCTACTCAGGAACCTTAAGCTGGCTGTGTTATGAAAAAGACCGTTGAGCCAAGAACGCGTCTGTCCTCTTTGCTGTCCAGGCGAGCCTCAAAAACATATTTTCAAAATGTGCATTAAACCTGTAACATATAAACCTCACGTAAAAAAGATGGTTATTTAGTAAATGCAATGGTTCTATTTAGAACCCGGAATTCTAAAAGGCGAAATTGTTCTTCAGATCGATGGAGAATGTGTTGTGTATGGTTCCATATAGAACCAAAAGGGTTCTACTACTGTTATGGTGTAAAGCTTGCACCTTTTTGGTTCTATTCAGACATTCTCCATCAATCTGCAGACCCATTTCACCAGGCAAAGAAACTTTCAAGCAGGAAAAGAAGCAGGAAAAGGTTCTAAACAGAACCCATGGTGTACTGAATAACTTTTAAAGAACCATCTTTTTAAGTATGTAGTTGTGCAATATCACCTACTGACAACCACAACATTTAAAATGAAATGAGAGATGAAATGAGGGGACACACACATAAACACACAGCATAAGATGAGAGGAAAAACACAGAAAACTTACTGATAAGTGTCATCTGGTTCACAGTGGATCAGAAATGAGTTTCAGATCGCAAAAAACACATTAAATTATAAGGAAAAACTAAAGAGTGAGGCTGGAGCTGCAGCTGGGCTGTTGCTGTTTACAGTGCAGTGGGGAAACTCGTGCTGCTAGGCTAACCAGCCAGCTACGACCATAGAAACAGAAAAACAGAAACAAACCAGCGAATTTAAACGAACAGAAACGTTATTTATAGGCTAGTTAACGCATAAATGGTCAGCTTAGTTATTTATTTATCGTCTACGTTCAATCTGGCTTCCTATTCGCCAGCTTCTTATTCGAACTTCCCGTTCCACCTTAAATGGAGCAGCAGTAGTATTCCGCTGCCTGAGGCGCCACAATGTAACTGCTGCAGCGTTTAAGGTGGAACGGCCAAATTCGAACAAGAAGCTAACCCCAGCTTCCCTAAAAACCGCTAGCACTGTGGCTAAAGCAACAAAAGGAAAACTGATTGTAAAATCGCACTATTGTCGCCCAGAATGAGCCGAAATAACCATTTCTGAAATTACAGACTTAGACTGGGCAGTAATAACGCAATATTTACACTCAAAACAGAGAAAAAACAGTGATGCTAGCCCAGCAGCGACGCTAACTCAGCCTCCAGCCTGAAACACTGTGCACACACCGGCTGCCTGGCTGTTTTATGTCTCAGTAATATTGAGTATTAAAGCCGGACTCACCTCTCGGTTTGGCGAGTTTGAGGCGTGTGAGATGTTTGCATGTTTATCTTCACCTCCGCTGAAGCTGCCCATTGCTAATGTTTCCCATAGAGCTCCATAGAAGAGCGCCCCCTCAGGACACTAGAGCGCATTGCAGCACTGTCTCACAAACCTAGTCACTTAAAGTCATTCCCAGTTCTGGTTCTGAATGCAATCAAATCATCACAGCCATGTTCCAACGTCCAGTGTAGAAGCTGTTAGTGCAGAAAAGGGGGGTAAACTCATAATATATATATACACCGATCAGGCATAACATTCTGACCACCTCTTTGTTTCTACGCTCAGTGTCCATTTTATCAGCTCCACTTACTATATAGGTGCACTTTGTAGTTCTACAGTTACAGACTGTAGTCCATCTGTTTCTCTGATACTTTGTTAGCCCCCTTTTACCCTGTTCTTCAGTGGTCAGGACCCCCATGGACCCTCACAGAGCAGGAACAATTTGGGTGGTGGATCATTCTCAGCACTAACACTGATGTGGTGGTGGTGTGTTAGTGTGTGTTGTGCTGGTCTGAGTGGATCAGACACAGCAGTGCTGCTGGAGTTTTTAAACACTGTGTCCACTCAGTGTCTACTCTATTAGACACTCCTACCTTGTCAGTCCACCTTGTAGATGTAAAGTCAGAGACGATAGCTCATCTGCTGCTACACAGTTTGTGTTGGTCATCCTCTAGTCCTTCATCAGTGGTCACAGGACGCTGCCCACAGGACGCTGTTGGCTGGATATTTTTGGTTGGTGGACTATTCTCAGTGCAGCAGCGACACTGAGGTGTTTAAAAACTCCAGCAGCACTGCTGTGTCTGATCCACTCATATTCTGAACTTTGTGGACAGCTTGCCTACTTGGCATCATGGTCATCAAAGAGTTTTCCTTAATATGAAGACTCTTCATTGAGGAGCAGGTTTTGCCTAATTAACGATTTGACAGTTTTTAAAACTGTTGTTATTGTTAATAGTTTATTAACTATTCTTAAAAGCTCATATTGACACTTTTTTGGTTCAAAGGTGGTTTAAACAAGGTGGTTTTTATTGACCAAGCAGGGCTTCCAACACTTCTTTGAAATTTTTTAAGAAAAATTGCCTTTTATAAACAACTTTCTGTTTAATGTGTTAAATTATTTGGAAAGTTGTTGCAAACAAGCTCGTATTACAACAAAATCAAAAACCTTTTCCATGCAGTGAAGATGAAGAGTTTACGCTGAGATTTAACAGCGTCCACAGTGACATCTGGTGGCCAATGTACGCTACTGCAACCTACCAACCACAGGAGCCATACAGACTTCACTAAATGTATTTAAGCACCTTCAGAACATTCAACTTGAATTAGTAAATGCAACGGTTGTATTCAGAACCATGAGTTCTAATTATAACCATTTGCATGCTTAAATGCTTCTCTGCATGGTTCTGCATCATTCTTCAGATTGATGGAGAATGTGTTGTATATGGTTCTGTATCGCACCAAAAAGGGTTCTGGTATTGTTATGATGTAAAGCTTGAAGCAATAGAAGAACCCTTTTTGGTGCTAAATAGAACCCTTTTCAAAAAGGTTCTATATAGAACCACATGCAACACATTCTCCATTAATCTATAGAATAATTTCAACTTTGCAAGGAAGCATTTAAGCATGTAGTGTTTCCATACAGAACACAGAACCCATGGTATGAATAGAACAGCTAAAGAACCCTTGAAGAACCATGTTTTTAAAGAGTGTCCTATAAATTATCCTTTGTATTTTTTCTTGTGGAAGTATTATTATTATTAATATTATTATTATTATCATTATTATTATTGTTATTATTAGAGAGACAGAGAGACCGATAAAGAGAGAGAAAGGCAGCAGAGAGTGGTCCAGTGAGTCTGTTCGTTGTGTCTGAGTGAGGGCAGTAATCCAGACAGAGGTGTGTTTAATCTGGATTATGTGAATTGCTTTGAAGGCCAGACTGACCTGATGAGGCAGATTATGCCAAACTGGACTGGCACAAGGGTCAGTCTGTTGGCCGGCGCATGTGTTTCAGACCTTATCCCAGATATAAGAGTCAAACTGCCTTTAAACTTCACAGATTCACATGAAATCCAGAGGAAAACACTGGAATATAGGTTTAAAGGGCCCAAATCCTACATTTTCCTTGTACTTGTACTTGTACCCCCCCCCCCGCCTCAGATCCACTTATAACGTGTGTGTGGTTTTATGTACCAAAAACAGTCCTAATTAATTTTTTAACAACCACAGGCTGTTTTAGTTACTGTGCCTTTAAAATTGATATATTTAAATAAGCTCTGTTCTGATTGGCTGCCCTGCACTCCAGCCTAGCGTTCTAGACTGAAACACTCCTCCGTGTAAATGAGTGGGGCTAATTGTCTGTAGGCTAAATAGGTGAATATATGCAACTGTGTTGGTTTTTGTGACATCACAACAACAGTTAATTGAAAACCGGCTGTCTTTGAGGCTTACTTTCCATAGACATATTTCTAAAATAGTGTTTCTATATCACTACAGCTGTAAGGAAAATGCGATTTTCCATGATATGGGCCCTTTAAACTGTGAGGAGATACATGAATAGGAAAGTAAAGGGACATTTTATTACTATATTCATGAAAAAGAAAACTGTAGGTGGTGTGTTCTGATAAACATCATCCCAGCCGTGATTTTATTCACAGTCAGAAATCACCTCCAGCGTTCTGTCACATTTGTACAATGATTTTACTTTGCGTTTATAAACGATAAAGCACAGAAAGCCCAAACGTTGGCTCAAATACACGTTTTAATACTGGCAATTCCTTATGCCAAAAAAGTAGTTCCAGCAGCTTGGAGTAAAGCAGCCATTGTTGTTGCTTAGCAACCGGTGTTCAGTGGAATGATACAGGTATGGTAAAACAATGTTTTATCAGACATAAAAGCACAGGTAGAATGTTTTTTAAACAATCAGGTTGTGTGGGCGGAGCTAATTGTTACATAATAGAAGACATAAATGAAATATACTGTAATGTATTTCCAATATATTATATTTTCTGTAGAAATATGTAATCCAGCATAAAATAAAAAACAATACAAGAACACATTTGTATGTTCAATGTGGTAACAAAAAAATTTGTACATATTCTACAATTTTTTTTACAGAAATGCACAAAGTTCAGGATGAAAACCACAAAGATCACAGCTCCAAACTTCACGGCGTGTTACAGCGGGGGAGGTTTGGGTCCACCGTGAATGTGGAACCTGTGGAAAATCAGATTTATTAATGTGATTATATAATGTGATCTATTAATGTGTATTATTTTGGTTCAGCAGTGTAGATTCTGTGGCCACATGTAGGCACTCCTGAGAAATGTGCACTCCTTTAATCCAATTGATCATGTTTTCTTTGTCCATTATCAGCATGTGTCCTCAAACCTCTGATGGGCAGTGTGGTTTGTGTGTACGTACCTGCTGTCGGGGTCAGTAGGGTAGCCGATGTAGATTCTGTGGCCGTTGAGTCCGGCTCTGTGTCGGCCGTCGCTCTGCGCGCTGCGAGAGTGAGATCTTCCAGCTCGCTGCTTCTTATCTAACACAGCACAACATTAAAGCGATAGTTAGACCAAAAATGCAACCCTGTCTCCTATCAACAAACATAGTCGATCAGCTGAGACACGTTTGGTGTCTGAAGTTTGCTTCTTTAGTTTTAGCACTGAAGTTATGAGGCTAATGTAGCTACAAATAAAGGTAGCTTATAGATTTATCATACACTATATGGACAAACCTACACATCACACCCACAGGAGCTTTTATGAGTCCCATTCTAAATACATGGGCATTAATATGGAGTTGGTCCCCCTTTGCAGCTCTAACAGTTTCCACTCTTCTGGGAAGCTTCTACAAGATGTTGGAGAGAGTCTGTGGGAATTTGTGTCCATTCATCCAGAAGAGCATTTGTGAGGTCAGACACTGATGTTGGACGAGAGGGTCTGGATCTAGTTCATCCCAAAGGTGTTGGATGGGGTTGAGGTCAGGGCTCTGTGAGGGCCAGTCAAGTTCTTCCACACCAAACTCACCCAGTCAGGCCTTTATGGAGCTGCTTTGTGCACTGGGGCTCAGTCATGCTGGAACAGAAACGGTTCTTCCCCAAACTGTTCACACAAAGTTGGAAGTGCACAACTGTTCAAAATGTCTTGTTCTGCTGAGGCATTAAGATTTCCCTTCACTGGAACTAAGGGTTCTAGATCAACCCCTGAAAAACAGCCCCATATCATCATCCCTCCTCCACCAAACTTTACAGCTGGCACA